>NW_025814878.1:58022500-58242500 GCF_022079265.1 Lynx rufus
TTCCTAAACCCACCTGAAGTGTATAAACAGTGTGGATTTTAGCTAACCACTAATAATCAATGTAAAAGTCATAGCTTAATAAATGGGCTATGACAGCCCCATTGTTCCACCTTGCTCTAGTCATATGTTGTAAAGCTCCTCGAGGTCAAGCAGGAGAAAAGTCCTTCTCCTTTATTTCTTGGCTTCCAGGCTGAGAATGCTACCTCAAGTGCCAATTTGTGATTATTGTGATGGTAGTGTTCTAAGATATAGACTAATGCCTTGGGAATTGGACAGAGATCAAACAATTCACTTCTCCCTGGGTAGCAAGTTGACATTGGATGATGATAACTTTTAGCCACTACCAATACATTCTAAGTTGTACTGATAACAAGAGGTATAAAATTTGCCAATTCATCTATTCATGCCTGAAATTTTATATTGATAGTATCTCCTGATACAGGATGGGACAGATTATCAATTTTGATTTACCACCATAAATGGGTAAAATTCATTAGACATTTAATACTTTCTAACTTTTTCATTCAATGTTAAGATATGCTAACTAAAAAAGGCAAATATTCGTATATAAAATTGTCTACATTTAACCAGGACTGAAAGTAGTATGTAAGAGGCATGTATGAAAACGTCTGCTTCTAAAGTTCTGTTATCTATGATGGTGATAATAATGATACCTTAAGTTGATAAAATGGAAATATGTCAGAGTGTGCTATAATAACACACACATAAATACTATATATATACAAATTTTGTTATATAATAGATTTCTTAAAATTTTATATGTATAATGACTTACAAAATGTGAAGATATATAAAAGCTTTACATAGTACTCAGTGTGAGATTTATTGTATGATGCCAATGCTGTGATTTTTATTTTATTTAATTAATACTATATCTTTTTAAACACAAGATCAAGGTAAAAATGTAATTTTAAATATAATGAAAA
The DNA here is from genome assembly GCF_022079265.1 of Lynx rufus. Classification (NCBI taxonomy): domain Eukaryota; kingdom Metazoa; phylum Chordata; class Mammalia; order Carnivora; family Felidae; genus Lynx; species Lynx rufus. The sequence continues at coordinate 58,023,448 of NW_025814878.1, forward strand.
AACAATAAAATTGAATAGCAAGAAATAGCTAATCTTCACAAAAATCTCAACAGATTTATTATCTTGGTTTCATCTATTAGAAAATCAGCACAGAAAGGTTAGTTAATATATGCAACATCATACAGGCACAGAGCAGTGGATCAGGATCTGAATTCACAGTCATCTATCACCAAAATTCTCTCATTCTTCACACCAGTATTCTTAGACTTTAACATGCATCAGAATCACCAAAAATTTTGAAAAGTTTTGTTGCAACACACTTTGCAGGGCCCAACCTGCTGTTGCTGCTTCAGAAACAGGGCTTTGAGAACTGCTAATTCTATATTAAGGTACCTCTCATACATAGAAGGAAAAAGAGAAAGCAGGCTCACCTCATGACTACCTCAGAATCAGGTGCTTTGTCATTAAAAACATAATTCCCAGGGACACCTGGGTGGCTCAGTTGGTTAAGAGCCCACCCAACTCTTGATTTCAGCTTAGGTCATAATCTCATCGGTTTGGGAGTTTGAGCCCCACATCGGGCTTCACACTGACAGTGCAGAGCCTGCTTGTGATTCTCTCTCTCTCTCTCTCTCTCTCTCTCTGCCCCTCCCCTGCTCACTCTGTCTCCCAAAATAAATAAAAACTTAAAAAACAAAAACATAATTCTCAGGGCCACACTGCTTTAAGTCCTGGCTCCACCACTCACAAAATATGAATCCCTCTTTTTAACCTAATATCCCCCCTGTAAAATGGAGATAAGAAGAGTTCCAATCTCAGAGTTTTACTTAGAAGGGTCAATATGCATAAGGTACTTAGAACTAGGCCTGGTATAGTGTACATTCAACAAGTGATATCTGTTATCACAATTTGCCAATCTGTTTAAGATTCCCGAGGATTAAAATTTTCTTCAAAATATATATTGATTTATATAGTTGTCATTTTCTGACAAAGAAATACATGGAAAGGAGAGAAATGTACAAATAAATTGACAGATAAAAATTTCTGAAACTAAATTAAGAAATAAAGTCTATTGTATGATTTCTCATATAACAGTGGCTGAAATTTTCAAGCCATGTTCTGTAAGGACACAGACCATATTTCAAATAGGTGATTCTTATATTGATCCTTCATAAATCCTGATAGCATAACATAACAGTAAATCATAAATCAGTGAAGGGATTTCTGAAGTGAGTTCGGATAATAGGTCCTGGGCACTTTGCTTTAAGATGATTTAGCTCCTATGCAGTTCAAACTCAAGAAGTTTAGATGAATAGAGAGTGAGCATATCTATTAAATTCTTTGAAATATTAGATGTTGTCTGTCATTTAGGCTTGTCAAAAAGTGCTGCATCATAGTTGATTCATCATTGAGTCTTCTAACAGTGAAGGTGTTAGTTGAAATGAGAGTAATATGAGAAATCAAGGGTTCAAATATACCACTCTATTTAGCAAATCTAAGAACCAAACTCTTTTTTTTTTTTGTACAGAGAAAAAGCGTCCATTCATTTCATATGTGTGGGTATTATGGGCCATTTAATATGCAAGTTAGATAAATAGAAAGAGGTAAAGAGAACATAACTAACATGAGCAAGAGAGAGAAGAAAGGAAGGAGAGAAAGGAAGAAAGGGTGAGGGAGAAGGTGAGGGAGAGGGAGAGAGAGGAGAGAGACAGAGATTTTCCCTACAGAAAAGAACTATAAGACATTTATTTCAATAAGAGGAAAACACAGACATAATGATGAAGACTATCAGCAAGAGAAAGTAATTACAAATTAATTTGGATAGATGATGATGATAGATATTTAGAATGTTTTCCACTATTAATATTAAAACAAAACCTTTTTTTTTTGAGATAGTAGTGATGAAGGTAGGTTTTTCTTACTAAAGACAAATGTCATTTTTACTTTGGCAAAATTTCAGAAGGGCTTTCCCATCCAGTGACAGATCTAATTCTTATAGTTCAACTATCTACTAGAGCAAACCTACTTTCACTACATTTTTGTGCGGCTCTAATCTCTGTGGAGCATTTTTCCAATGTTATTTCTATAGTAATTCAGAATCTTAATGCATTTTATCATTCAAAAGGAAATTAAAATTAACAAATCTTTCAAAACCTATAACAGAACTTCAAATTCTATGTATATGTGTAAATCTATGAAACTTAATGTACCTTCTATTTTTATAGAATATAAAGTCCAGAAGTGTTGTTGTACCTTTGGTTTAGACCACCACTAACCCATTTTCAGAAAGGGAGTGAATTACAATTTACATTCTCGGTACTGTGAGAAAAACTTGGGTTACTTTACATTATAATACTTTGTTTGTGATGTCTCTTATAGACATCATATTCACCCGTATTTACAGTATCTGAAACTCTGAAATGTCCCAGGAGTAGGAAGGTAAGTTCTGAGGGCTTTTATATGCTTCCTGTTGCTAAGGTAACCACATCCTTGATATCCATGTGTTTGACATGTCACTCTCATTTTGTGTCTGGCTCTCAGAGAGCCAGCACTGTGCATGGCATAAAAAAAAGAAAAAATAAATAAATAAAAACAATACAAAAGATATAGGACACTGTTTCTTCTGGAAGGTTTCTTTCTTTTTTTTAAAATTACATAATTTCTCAAGGTAATGCTGAAATTCTTAAATTCCTAAATTGAATTCATGTAGAAATTTAATGAGATACTGAATTTTAATATGAGTCTTCTATAGGTAAGATTATTAAACATTATCAGAAAATACAAAATAAAACCAAGTTTATGCATGATCAACTGGAGAATAACATTCATACATGTACCAAAAGAAAGGAATATTGAAAGTGTGTGAACTATTCAATAAACTCAATGAACTGTTATAAAAGGTTCTTTTTACTTTAAATATACCCACCATAAATGCTTAAATATCAAAGTCAGTTGAACCATAAACTTTGATCAACATAAAACATGTTTAAGAGAAAGGGAATTTATTTTTATGTGTTACATATGAACTGATCTATTTTACTTGATCACTATTATTTTTTTTACATTTATTTATTTTTGAGAGACAAAGCATAAGTGGGGAGGGGCAGAGAGAAATGAGACACAGAATCTGAAACAGGCTCCAGGCTCCGAGCCGTCAGCACAGAGCCAGATGCGGGGCGCTCACTCACAAACTGCAAGATCATAACCTGGGCCGAAGTCGGATGCCTTAACTGACTGGGCCACCCAGGCTTTGATCACTATTCAAAGCAAAAATTTTTCCACATTCTGGTTCCTTTAGAAATGAATTCTATTTAGGTTTAAGTCAATAAAAACAGCATATTTCAGCAATTTTAAAATCATCATTTATATATACTATGAAAAATTTAGAGATATTTTCATAAGCTTCCAATTAAAATCAAACAAATGAACACTCTTTTATATAAATCTGATAGCATAGCATACATTGCAAGAGATAAATCAGAAACTTGATTAGGCAACACTATTGGGTTTTTTTCTTGAATGTTAGTCTAAGCCTGCCTATTATTCTTAATTTCAGTTTTCAGGTTTTAATAATAAAAAAGAATTCTAAGGTTTGTATCTGTCCCTATGCAGAGGTCAAAAATACAGTAACTTCCTTTGATTTAGTATAATCTTCAGTACCCAGCATAAATACTGGCCAAGTTTCCATCCTTTCCTTCTTTTTTAAGTCTCTGTCTCCCCAACAACCCATCACCACCTGATAATTCCTTCTAGTCACTGCCTACACAGATTGAGCCAAAGCTTAAATTGCTGAATACGAAGTATAGAAAGGGCTTCAGTGTCACCCAGCAATGTTAATATATGGACAAATGGTCAAAAAGTGACTTGCATTACACAGGACACTTTCAATACAATATAAATATTGTATCATCATTTTAGCATCTTGACCAGCTACTGTTGAGTTTAACACTACAATTTTTTTCTTAAAAAAAATGATTATTGAAAAATTCATGATAGCAAAGTTCTAATTAACAGGTTTAGCATTACAAAAAAGTTATAAAAAAAAAGACCTAATTCTGATCAGTAGCTGTTGAGCATAATACACAACAGAGAGAAGAGTGTACATTATCTCAGACTGAGTAGAAAATACTGATATGATTTGGTTTTCATTATGCATAGACATCATCTATTTTTGTAGTCAGAGAACACTAACAGTTATTATTTGGGAACATGAAAAATGAAGTTGATGAGTTGAGTTTTGATGAAAATTAAAGAAATATGAGACTGATATTCATTACAGTTGTTCAGACTTACTATGTTAGATCGACTCAGTATAAGATTACTTTAAACCAAAATAATATACTTTATTTATAAGCTTAAAAAAATAATAATATACTTGTATAGATAAGTGGTAGAGAAAAAAAAATGAGAAACTGGAGGTCGATTAATTGCTTTTATGACTTTATGCTTTTTACCAGGTGGTCCAATTTCATACTAGGTAAATAAAAGCTTCAACAAAAATCAATGAGGACACATCTATGTTTGGCCAAAATTGAAGAAAATGGACTGGATTTACCCTCTTGACTGAAACAACCAAAATACTGAACAAAACATAAAGGTTTTGAAGACATTGGCCATTCAGACAATGAAGGACAGTGATCCCTAAAGGATAGAAAACAAATAAGGTGGGTGCTATGGTTACCTCAGTTTAAAGCCTTGAGAGGATTTTTAGGCAAGCATGATAGTAAGGAAGAGCCCAGATGGAACCTGAAAGAATCTCTGATGTCAATCTCAAAGTTGAAATTCTGTAGAGAACAAGACTGAATATTCCGGAAATTATACAGAAGATGGGAGAGAGACATGCAGAGAAAATACAGATCTGTAGAGGGTGTTCCTGGAGGACTTAGCTGAGTACTGATGATAACGAGTGTGAGGAAAATACCCAGGGGTGCAGAAAGAATCATGCTAAATGATTAGAAGAAAGAGTTCTTGTGCCCATTTAGGACCCAGAATGTGCCCACTAGTCAGATTAGAAAAACTTTGTAATATATGAGCCATTTGGGCAGAGGACATATGAGGGTTTTTCTCAGCTAATTAATAACTGCTCTGTTCCCATCTAACCAAACTTAAAAGAAGGACCCAAAAGGATCAAAGTTTTTAGTATTTAACTAAATTCCATAACAAAGCACAGAAATATTTATAGAAATGCAAAAATATTCAGCATCCAACAAGGCTAATCTCATGATTTATAATCAGGAAAACATGACACATAATGATGAAAACAATCAACCAATTGAAATTGATGAAAAACCATTGTTAGAAATAAAGTAATTAAAATTACTTTAAAATAATTATTAATTAAAATAATTACCATAACTTTCCTCTGTATGTTTAAAAGTTTGCGTACAGATTTAGATGACATATAAAAAACCCAAATCAAACTTCTAGATATAAAAGTACAATGTCTGAAACGAAAAAAATCTCTGGATGAGAGTATTTCCAGGTTATATATTGCAAAAGAGAAAAGAAGAAAATATTAGTGGCCTTCAAAACACTGCAAAAGGAACTACGCAAAATGAAGCACATGGAAAAATAATTTTTTAAAAAGTGTATTTTTTTAGTAGCAAAGCTCAATGTTGTTAGTATATTTACAGAGATGCATACTAAAACATTGAATTGTATACTTTATTGAATTTTTTGGCATGTGAATTATATTTCAAAGAGCAATTTAAAAAAATGTAAGCTGTGAGCAACTTCAAGGGACCTAATATATATAGAGAGAGAGTCCCAAAAGAGAGAAAGGAAAGGAAAACAGAAAGAAAAATTTGTAGAAATAAATGACTAAAAATTTTCCAAATTTTATGAAAAGTATAAACCCAGAGATCCAAAAAGCTCCACAATTTGCAAGTATAAGAAAAAAATGAAATTAAGACATATTATAAATCAAATTGCTCAAAATGAGAGATAAAGCGAAAACCTTAGAAGCAGTCCAAATTAAAAAGACATGTTAAGCAGAGATGCAGGAAAAAAAAAAAAAGAATGACAGCAGATGTCTCATGAAAAATAATGTAATCAAGAAGGCAGTGGAGAAACACTTCTAAAGTATTGAAAAAAAATTTGTCTTAAAATCAAGTAGAATTAGCTCTTCAATTTTATTCCTCTGTTTCCAGTTGTTGTGGTTTATCTAAGATATTTGCATTTTCAGATGAATTTTAGAATTAGCTAATCAATTTCTAAAACAAAGCCTGTCAGGACTTTTATTTGGGTTCTATAGAATCTATAGACTAGTTAGTAGAAATTGACACCTTACCAGTATGAAAAGTCCATGGATACTATATATCTCTATATTTACTTACATCTTCTATGAACCTTTTGTTGGTAATCATATGTCAATGTGGTTCATTGATTTTAACTGAAGTACCACATTTGGTTGTTGGTGGTAGAAGCTATGGGTGGGGTAGGGGAAGTGGAGGGATATGAGATAAACTCTATTTTTCATCTAGTTTTGGATGGAAACCAAAAATTTTACTAAAAAAAAATAAAATGTACTAATACTTTCTAAAAAGAATTATTATCTCAGGTCATCTGGCTCAGTAAATCATCTGACTCATGGTTTTGGCTTTGGTCCTAATCTCACAGTTATGAGATCAAGACTTATATCAGGTTCTGCACTCACAGCATGAAGCCTGCTTGAGATTCTCTCTCTCCCTCTCTCTCTGCCCCTCCTGTGTCTGCTCTCTCTCTCTCAAATAATAAATTTTTAAAAATTAAAAAAAAAACAATGATCCAAATCAATAACATAACTTTCCATATTAAGAAACTAGAAAAAAAAAATTCAGCCCAATGTATGCAGAAGGAAATAAATAAAAAACTGGGGTAAAAATATATTTAAAAAATATAAGCTAAACCAAAAGTTGGTTCTTAGAAAACACCTATAAAATTGGAAAACGTTTAGCTAGATTGCTAAAAAAAAAAAAAAAAAAAGGGGGGGGGTGGCACCTGGGCGGCTCAGTCAGTTGGGCGTCTGACTTCGGCTCAGGTCATGATCTCACAGTTCATGAGTCTGAGCTCCACTCTGAGCTGTCAGCACAGAGCCTGGAGCCTGCTTCAGATTCTATGTCTCCCTCTCTCTCTGCCCCTTCCCCGCTCAGACTCTGTCTCTATCTCTCAAAAATGAATAAACATTAAAAAAAATTTTTTTAAAAAGTTGAGAGAGAGAAAGAATACTCAAATTATTAAATCAAAAACTAAAGAGAGGGTACCTGACTGGTTCAGTCAGTAGAGCATGCAATTCTTGATCCTGAGGTCATGAATTCAAACCCCACACTGGGCACAGATCTTACTTAAAAAAAAAAAAAAAAAAAAAAGAAGAAGAAGAAGAAGAAAGAACATCACTACCAATCTTAGGAAATACAAAAGTTTGTAAGAGAATACTATAAACAACAATATGCCAGCAAATGAATATAACTTATGAAAGGGTGGGAAAAGAATCACTCCCCAACTTATTGAAAGACACAAATTACTGAAACTCACTCAGGAAAAATAGAAACATTGAATAGGCCTCTATGAAGCTAAGACTGAATTAGTGATTTAAAAACTTATCATAGGTTTTCGTTCAAGATAGCAATACAGGAAGATCCTGAACTCACTCTTCCCACAGACACACTAAATGTACAACTATATACAAAACAATTTCCTCTGAAATAAACCTAAAAACTGACAGAGTGACCCATTCACATTAGGCAAATCAAAGGAAAACCACATTGAAACAGGTAGGAAAGACTGAGACAATCTTGCCATAAACCCCACCCTTTGCATGGCAACTCACAATTGGGAGAGAACTCAAAACCTGGAGATCTTCCCTGAGGAGTGAAGGGTTCATTCCCCAACTCTTAAGACCAGCACCTGAGAAATAAGCACCCAGAACATCTGGCTTTAAAATCAACAAATCTCACACCATTAAGGCCCATGTGGGTGTGGCCAACTGAGGAACAACTTAAAGGGCTCCTGTGTAGGCTCACCCATGGGACCCATATCATGTGCTTTCCCTGACATATTCCAGAGAACTTCTATCTCCTGGAGGGGAGATTCTACACTTGTGTGGTGCCCCTATATTTATGTCTGGTGACCCAATTTTTGCCACCACCCAGGGGATACCTGTTAGTCATCTGGCTCAGGAAGCCTGGGGTTTTCATTTTTTGGTACCATTGGATTGTAACAATTGGAGAGAAAATTCTTAGCAGACTACCACTCTCAAGACACTGCATAGTTAGAAGACTGAAACATACTCAGTCTTTCAGAGAAAGAAGTCTATTTGCTTGTCCAGGAGCTTTGGCTTAGAGAAGGCTTTTGGTCTGGTACACCATAGGGTCCTACAAGGGGCTCTCAAGGAACAGAGGCTGGTGAAGGCAGTATTTGCACACTTCCTCTGCCTCACTCCAGATAACTGATATCTTATAAGAAAAAACATACCCTTCACTGATGCCCAAATTTTTGCAGGAGCTGCCATGGCAACTTTTACATCACCTCACTCTAGTAGCCAGTACAGCTTATGACACAAGTTCTACAGTACTGTAACCAATGGAGAAAGAATTCTTAAATAGCTACCACCCTCAGGGCACAGCAAGAAGCAACATTCCCAGGAGCTCAATCTTTATGTAAAGAGGCCTATTAGCTTATCATCATAGCTTCAGCCCGAGGGCAGGCCTCTAATTAAACACAGATCTAAGAGTTGGCTGTAAACCTTCCCTAACACTTCACAGAAATGGGCACTATATTTGGGCTCTCCTTCTGCTGTGCTTCAGAGTGCCAGCATTCTCTATGAGGGGAGTTCTTATATATGCCTGGTACCCCAATTTTTATATCTGGTGTCCTTACTTTTGTGGCTGCTGCCAAGGGGAAACTCTAGTGGCAACAGGGTTTGTGTTCCTTGGTTCCCCAGGAATGTGACAATTACAGAAACAACTCTTGCCTGGCTACCACACCCAGGACACTGCACAGATAGCAGACTGACACACACCCCTAGCATTTCCATGAGAGATGCTTACTTGCTAGTCCTGGAGCTTCAGCCTTAGGGGAAGGTTTTAGGATTAGCCACATCTAGAGGCTATGGAGGTGCTCTCAGGGAATGTAGGCTGAGGGAGAGCATCTTTGCATTCTCTCTCTGCCTGGCTACAGCTTACTGGTATCTCTCAGAAAGCAACCCATGCACTTATCTGGAGTCCCAGTTTTTGTGACTTCTTCCCAGTGGACAATTCCAGATTTCCTGGCTCTGAGGGGGTCTTTGGGGCTTATACTTATGGTTGCAAAAGACTGCATATATTTGAAATCTTTAAAAGTTATCATTTGAGGGTCTAAACTTAATCAGCCTGAATCTATATGTTGAATGAAATCCTTTTCTTTGGGATCCTTATTGGTCTTAGCACACTTTCAACTACGGGAAGCTATAAAAATAAAATAGTTTACCTTGGATAATCACAAAAGTTTGGGAGACTCACAACAGCTAGGACAGGGTTGAACAATAAGTTTCATCTCCTTAACAAGGCCAAACCTTCAAGACTGGGAGAAGTGGCTGTTTCTCTAATGCACAGAAATCAACACAACGAGTTTCACACACACACACACACATTAGAAGAAAATCTCGAAAAAAAAAAAAACCCTAATGAAATGGAGATAAGTAATTTACTCAACAAAGAGTTCAAAGTATGATCAAAATTGGTCACTAAAGTTGAGGAAAGAATGCATGAACAAAATGAACTTCAACAAATAAATAGGAAATATAGTAAAGTTACAAACAGAAGAAACAGAACTTAAAAATACAAAACCAACCAACCAACCAAACAACAAAACAACAACAACAAAAAAATAGAGATGTTCAAGTACCAACTAGATAAAAAAGAAGAAAGGGTCAGTGAACATGAAGACAGCTCAGAGGAACTCACCCAATCGGAGCTGAAAAGAAAAAGAATTTTTAAGAAACAAAGATAGCTTGAGCATTTATTGCATATCAAGTGGACTAACATTCACATTACAGGGCTCCCAGAAGATAAGAGAGAACAAAAGGTATAAAAACTTATTGGAAGAAATAATCACTGAAAACATCCCTAACCTGGGGAAAGAAACAGACATCCACATCCAGGAAGTCCAGAGAGTTCCAAATAAGATGATCCCAAAGAAACCCACACCAAGACATATTATAATTAAGATATCAAAAGTTAAAAACAAGGAAAGAATCTTAAAAACAACAAGAAAAAAGCAGCTGTTAACATATAAGAGAACTCCCATATGACTATAAGTAGATGTTTCAGGAGAAACATTACAGGAAGGAATCAAGTAGCTTGACAGATTCAAAAGGCTATAAAATTTTTTTTCAGCAAAGAATACTCTACCTGGAAGTTAGGGTTCAGAACCAAAAGGGGAATAGATTTTTAAATGCGAGCAAAAACTAAAGTAGTACATCAGCATTAAACCAGCCTTACAAGAAATGTTAAAGGGACATCTTTAAGCTGAAAAGAAAGCATACTAATAAGTAACAAGAAAACATTAAAAAGAATAAATCACACTCATAAAGGAAAATATATAATAAAGGCAGTGTATTTACTTACAATACTAAGATGAAGTTTAAAGGACAAAAGTAGTAAAAACAACTATAATACTTAGTTAAGGTATGCATAAGATAAACAGACATAAACATGATATCAAAAGCAAAATATAAGGGTGGGGAGAGTAAAAATGTAGAGCTTTAGAATGTACTTAAACTTAAGTTGCCATGAACTTAAAAAATATGTTATAAAAATAAGTTATAATATGTAAGCCTCATAGTAATCACCAAGCAAAAACATAGTAGATACAGGGAAGATAATGAAAAAGGTATCTAAACATAGCACTAAATAAAGTCATCTAACCACAAAGGAAGAGAGCAAGAGGAGGAGGACATAAACAGAAGGGGACTACAAATCAGGCAGGAAACAACAAAATGAGAATAAGTACATACCTATCAATAATTACTTTAAATGTAAATGGACTAAATTTCCCAATCAAAAGACAGAGTGGCTGAATGTATTAAAAAAAAAAAAAAGATCCATCTATGTTCTGCCTATAAGAGATTCACTTGAGAACTAAGGACAAGCACAGAAGGAGAGTAAAGGGATGGACAAACACATTCCATGAAAATGAAAACCAAAAGAAAGCTGGGGTAGCTGTATTTATCTCACACAAAAATAGACTTTAGAAAAGAGACTGTAATAAGAGATAAAGAGCATTACATATTGATAAAGGGATCAATCGAATTAAAAGATATAGCATATGTAAATATTTATGCTCCCAACATGATAGCACCTAAATATATAAAGCAAGTATCAACAAACCTAAGAGGAGAAACAGACAGCAACAGAATAAAGGGTAGAGGACTTTAACTCAACTTACATCAATGAATAGATTATCCATACAGAAAATCAATAAGGAAACACTTGATTTAAATGACACATTAGACCAGATAGACTTAACAGATATATATACAGAAGATTCTAGCCAAAAGCACCAGAATACACGTTTCTCAAGTACTCATGGAATATTCTCTGGAATACATCATACATTAGACCACAAAACAAGTCTTAACAAATTTAAGATTAAATCGATATAAAGCACCTTTTCCAACCACAATGGTCTGAAACTAGAAATTATACATTTTTTTTAACGTTTATTTATTTTTGAGACAGAGACTGAGCATGAACAGGGGAGGGTCCGAGAGAGGGAGACACAGAATCTGAAACAGGCTCCAGGCTCTGAGCTGTCAGCACAGAGCCCAACGCAGGGCTCAAACTCACGGACTGTGAGATCATGATCCGAGCCAAAGTCGGCTGCTTAACCGACTGAGCCACCCAGGCACCCCGAAACTAGAAATTATAATGCACAACTAGAAAATTCACAAATATGTGGAGACAAACAAGATGCTACTAAACAACCAGTGGATCAACAAAGAAATCAAAAACAAATAAAAATAATTTGAGACAAAAAAAAGGAAATACAACATACTAAAACTTCCAAGATGCAGCAAAAGAAATTCTAAGGAGGAAGTTCACAGGATAAATGCTTACCTCAAGGAAAAAAGAAAAAAAGTTCAAACAAACACCCTGACTCTAAACTTTAAAGGAACTATAAAAAGAAGAATTTAGTACAAGGAAGGAAATTAATAGAAGGAAGGAAATAACAAAGACAGTAGTAGAAATAAATGAGAGACTAAATATTCAATAGAAAATATCAATAAAATTGGTTCTTTGATAAGATAAAGGAAATTGACAAATCTTTAACCAGACTCACCAAGAAAAAAAGAGAGGGCTCAAATAAATAAAATCAGAAATGAAAGAGGAGACATTACAACTGATACTATAAATGTACAAAGTATTATATAAAACTATTATGAAAAAACTACTATGAGCAAGATTTGCCAATAAGTTGACCAACAGAGAAAAAATGGCTAAATTCCTAAAAACACACCATCTTCAAAGATTGAATCATGAAGAAATAGAAACTTTAAACAGACTGATTACATACTACTAAGAAGATCAGAACAGTACTTTTAAAACTCCTTAGAAATAAAAATTCAGCACCATATGTTTTTACTAGTATATTCTGTCAAAATTTCAAAGAATTAATACCAATCCTTCCCAAAGTCTTCCAAAAATAGAAGAGGAAGGAACAACCTTTTTTCCTGAGGAAAGCATTACTTTGATACCAAAATGAGATAGGGATACCAGAAGGAAAGGAAATTACAGTTAATATCCCAGATGAACAGGGCTGCCTGGGTGGCTCAGTCAGTTGAGCATCTGACTTCAGATCAGGTCATGATCTCACAGTTCATGGGTTTGAACCCTGCAATGGGCTCTGTGCTGACAGCTCAGAGCCTGGAGCCTGCTTAGGATTCTATGTCACCCTCTCTCTCCCTGCTCCTACCCCACTTGTGCTCTCTATCTCTCTCAAAAATAAACAAAAAAATAAAAATAAATTTTAAAAAATATATCCCTGATGAAAAAATGTCCTCAACAACCATCCTCAACAAAATATTATCAAATCAAATTCAACAATTTATTAAAAGTATCATACATGATAATCAAGTGAGATGTATTCCAAGGAAAAAAGGATGGTTCAATACCTGTAAATCAATTACTAAGATATAACACATTATCCAAATGAAGGATAAAGATCATGTGATTATCTCAATAGATGCAGAAAAAACATTAAACAAAATTCAACATACAAATATGAGAAAAACTCTCAACAAAGCGAGTATAGAGGGAACATACCTCAATATAATAAAGACCATATATGAACAAGCCCATAGGTAACATTATACTCAAAGATGAAAAGCTGAAAGCTTTTACTTCAGGATCAGGAATAAGACAAGGATGCTCACTCTCACCACTTTTATTCAACATAGGATTTGAAGTCTTAGCCACAGCAATTAGGCAAGAAAAGGAAAAGTTATCAAAATCTGAAAGAAAGTAAAACTCTATTTTCAGATAATAATACTATGTATGGAAAACCTTGAAGACCCCACCAAAAAGTGTTAAAACTAATAAATGAATTCAGTAAAGGGGATACGAAATCAATATTCAGGAATGTTCTTTTGCATTTTATATACTAATAACAAACGTCCAGAAAAATGTATAAAAATAATTCCATTTATAACTACATTTAAAAAAAACAACTAAAATATCTAGGAATAAATTTAACCAAGGAGATGAAAGACATGTACTCTGAAAACTATTAAGATTCTGATAAGGATTGGAGGGAAGATGGCGGCGTAGGAGGACGCTGGGCTCACCGCGCGTCCTGCTGATCACTTAGATTCCACCTACACCTGCCTAAATAACCCAGAAAACAGCCAGAGGATTAGCAGAACGGAGTCGCCAGACCCAAGCGCAGACGAGAGGCCCACGGAAGAGGGTAGGAAGGGCAGCGAGGCGGTGCGCGCTCCACGGACTGGCGGGAGGGAGCCGGGGCGGAGGGGCGGCTCGCCGGCCAAGCAGAGCCCCTGAGTGTGGCTGGCAAAAGCGGAGGGGCCTGATGGACTGTGTTCCGACAGCAAGCGCGACTTAGCGTCTGGGAGGTCATAAGTTAACAGCTCTGCTCTGAAAGCAGGAAGGCTGGAGGACAAAGGGAGGGAGAGCTGCTGAGCCCCCGGACGACAGAGCTCAGTTTGGTGGGGAACAAAGGCGCTCGCCAGCGCCATCTCCCCCGCCAATCCCCCAGCCAAAATCCCAAAGGGAACCGGTTCCTGCCAGGTAAATTGCTCGCTCCACGCAAACACCCAACTCTGTGCTTCTGCGGAGCCAAACCTCCAGCAGCGGATCTGACTCCCTCCCGCTGCCACAGGGCTCCCCCTGAAGTGGATCACCTAAGGAGAAGCGAGCTAAGCCTGCCCCCCTGCCGCCGTGCACCTTGCCTACCCACCCCAGCTAATACGCCAGATCCCCAGCATCACAAGCCTGGCAGTGTGCAAGTAGCCCAAACGGGCCACACCACCCCACAGTGAATCCCGCCCCTAGGAGAGGGGAAGAGAAGGCACACACCAGTCTGACTGTGGCCCCAGCGGTGGGCTGGGGGCAGACATCAGGTCGGACTGCGGCCCCGCCCACCAACTCCAGTTATACACCACAGCACAGGGGAAGTGCCCTGCAGGCCCTCAACACACCAGGGACTATCCAAAATGACCAAGCGCAAGAATTCCCCTCAGAAGAATCTCCAGGAAATAACAACAGCTAATGAGCTGATCAAAAAGGATTTAAATAATATAACAGAAAGTGAATTTAGAATAATAGTCATAAAATTAATCGCTGGGCTGGAAAACAGTATACAGGACAGCAGAGAATCTCTTGCTACAGAGATCAAGGGACTAAGGAACAGTCACGAGGAGCTGAAAAACGCTTTAAAGGAAATGCAAAACAAAATGCAAACCACCACAGCTCGGATGGAAGAGGCAGAGGAGAGAATAGGTGAACTAGAAGATAAAGTTATGGAAAAAGAGGAAGCTGAGAAAAAGAGAGATAAAAAAATCCAGGAGTATGAGGGGAATATTAGAGAACTAAGTGATACACTAAAAAGAAATAATATACGCATAATTGGTATCCCAGAGGAGGAAGAGAGAGGGAAAGGTGCTGAAGGGGTACTTGAAGAAATAATAGCTGAGAACTTCCCTGAACCGGGGAAGGAAAAAGGCATTGAAATCCAAGAGGCACAGAGAACTCCCTTCAGACGTAACTTGAATCGATCTTCTGCACAACATATCATAGTGAAACTGGCAAAATACAAGGATAAAGAGAAAATTCTGAAAGCAGCAAGGGGTAAACGTGCCCTCACATATAAAGGGAGACCTATAAGACTCGTGACTGATCTCTCTTTTGAAACTTGGCAGGCCAGAAAGAATTGGCACGAGATTTTCAGGGTGCTAGACAGAAAAAATATGCAGCCGAGAATCCTTTATCCAGCAAGTCTGTCATTTAGAATAGAAGGAGAGATAAAGGTCTTCCCAAACAAACAAAAACTGAAGGAATTTGTCACCACTAAACCAGCCCTACAAGAGATCCTAAGGGGGACCCTGTGAGACAAAGTACCAGAGACATCACTACAAGCATAAAACATACAGACATCACAATGACTCTAAACCCGTATCTTTCTATGATAACACTGAAAGTAAATGGATTAAATGCGCCAACCAAAAGACATAGGAGATCAGAATGGATAAAAAAACAAGACCCATCTATTTGCTGTCTACAAGAGACTCATTTTAGACCTGAGGACACCTTTAGATTCAGAGTGAGGGGATGGAGAACTATTTATCATGCCACTGGAAGCCAAAAGAAAGCTGGAGTAGCCATACTTACATCAGACAAACTAGACTTTAAATTAAAGGCTGTAACAAGAGATGAAGAAGGACATTATATAATAGTTACAGGGTCTATCCATCAGGAAGAGCTAACAATTATAAATGTCTATGCGCCGAATACCGGAGCCCCCAAATATATAAAACAATTACTCATAAACAGAAGCAACCTTATTGATAAGAATGTGATAATTGCTGGGGACTTTAACACCCCACTTACAGAAATGGATAGATCATCTAGACACACGGTCAATAAAGAAACAAGGGCCCTGAATGACACATTGGATCAGATGGACTTGACAGATATATTTAGAACTCTGCATCCCAAAGCAACAGAATATACTTTCTTCTCGAGTGCACATGGAACATTCTCCAAGATAGATCATATACTGGGTCACAAAACAGCCCTTCATAAGTTTACAAGAATTGTAATTATACCATGCATACTTTCAGACCACAATGCTATGAAGCTTGAAATCAACCACAGGAAAAATTCTGGAAAACCTCCAAAAGCGTGGAGGTTAAAGAACACCCTACTAACGAATGAGTGGGTCAACCAGGCAATTAGAGAAGAAATCAAAAAATATATGGAAACAAACAAAAATGAAAATACAACAATCCAAACGCTTTGGGACGCAGCGAAGGCAGTCCTGAGAGGAAAATACATTGCAATCCAGGCCTATCTCAAGAAACAAGAAAAATCCCAAATACAAAATCTAACAGCACACCTAAAGGAAATAGAAGCAGAACAGCAAAGGCAGCCTAAACCCAGCAGAAGAAGAGAAATAATAAAGATCAGAGCAGAAATAAACAATATAGAATCTAAAAAAACTGTAGAGCAGATCAACGAAACCAAGAGTTGGTTTTTTGAAAAAATAAACAAAATTGACAAACCGCTAGCCAGGCTTCTCAAAAAGAAAAGGGAGATGACCCAAATAGATAAAATCATGAATGAAAATGGAATGATTACAACCAATCCCTCAGAGATACAAACAATTATCAGGGAATACTATGAAAAATTATATTCCAACAAATTGGACAACCTGGAAGAAATGGACAAATTCCTGAACACCCACACTCTTCCAAAAGTCAATCAGGAGGAAATAGAAAGCTTGAACAGACCCATAACCAGCGAAGAAATTGAATCGGTTATCAAAAATCTCCCAACAAATAAGAGTCCAGGACCAGATGGCTTCCCAGGGGAGTTCTACCAGATGTTTAAAGCAGAGATAATACCTATCCTTCTCAAGCTATTCCAAGAAATAGAAAGGGAAGGAAAACTTCCAGACTCATTCTATGAAGCCAGTATTACTTTGATTCCTAAACCAGACAGAGACCCAGTAAAAAAAGAGAACTACAGGCCAATATCCCTGATGAATATGGATGCAAAAATTCTCAATAAGATACTAGCAAATCGAATTCAACAGCTTATAAAAAGAATTATTCACCATGATCAAGTGGGATTCATTCCTGGGATGCAGGGCTGGTTCAACATTCACAAATCAATCAATGTGATACATCACATTAACAAAAAAAAAGAGAAGAACCATATGATCCTGTCAATCGATGCAGAAAAGGCCTTTGACAAAATCCAGCACCCTTTCTTAATAAAAACCCTTGAGAAAGTCGGGATAGAAGGAACATACTTAAACATCATAAAAGCCATTTATG
Organism: Lynx rufus; assembly: GCF_022079265.1. NCBI lineage: Eukaryota > Metazoa > Chordata > Mammalia > Carnivora > Felidae > Lynx > Lynx rufus. The sequence continues at coordinate 58,040,918 of NW_025814878.1, forward strand.
AAAAGCCCACAGCTAACATCATCCTCAATGGGGAAAAACTGAGAGCTTTTTCCCTGAGATCAGGAACACGACAGGGATGCCCACTCTCACCGCTGTTGTTTAACATAGTGCTGGAAGTTCTAGCATCAGCAATCAGACAACAAAAGGAAATCAAAGGCATCAAAATTGGCAAAGATGAAGTCAAGCTTTCGCTTTTTGCAGATGACATGATATTATACATGGAAAATCCGATAGACTCCACCAAAAGTCTGCTAGAACTGATACATGAATTCAGCAAAGTTGCAGGATACAAAATCAATGTACAGAAATCAGTTGCATTCTTATACACTAACAATGAAGCAACAGAAAGACAAATAAAGAAACTGATCCCATTCACAATTGCACCAAGAAGCATAAAATACCTAGGAATAAATCTAACCAAAGATGTAAAGGATCTGTATGCTGAAAACTATAGAAAGCTTATGAAGGTAATTGAAGAAGATTTAAAGAAATGGAAAGACATTCCCTGCTCATGGATTGGAAAAATAAATATTGTCAAAATGTCAATACTACCCAAAGCTATCTACACATTCAATGCAATCCCAATCAAAATTGCACCAGCATTCTTCTCGAAACTAGAACAAGCAATCCTAAAATTCATATGGAACCACAAAAGGCCCCGAATAGCCAAAGGAATTTTGAAGAAGAAGACCAAAGCAGGAGGCATCACAATCCCAGACTTTAGCCTCTACTACAAAGCTGTCATCATCAAGACAGCATGGTATTGGCACAAAAACAGACACACAGACCAATGGAATAGAATAGAAACCCCAGAACTAGACCAACAAACGTATGGCCAACTCATCTTTGACAAAGCAGGAAAGAACATCCAATGGAAAAAAGACAGCCTCTTTAACAAATGGTGCTGGGAGAACTGGACAGCAACATGCAGAAGGTTGAAACTAGACCACTTTCTCACACCATTTACAAAAATAAACTCAAAATGGATAAAGGACCTAAATGTGAGACAGGAAACCATCAAAACCTTAGAGGAGAAAGCAGGAAAAGCCCTCTCTGACCTCAGCCGTAGCAATCTCTTACTCGACACATCCCCAAAGGCAAGGGAATTAAAAGCAAAAGTGAATTACTGGGACCTTATGAAGATAAAAAGCTTCTGCACAGCAAAGGAAACAACCAACAAAACGAAAAGGCAACCAACGGAATGGGAAAAGATATTTGCAAATGACATATCGGACAAAGGGCTAGTATCTAAAATCTATAAAGAGCTCACCAAACTCCACACACGAAAAACAAATAACCCAGTGAAGAAATGGGCAGAAAACATGAATAGACACTTCTCTAAAGAAGACATCCGGATGGCCAACAGGCACATGAAAAGATGTTCAGCGTCGCTCCTTATCAGGGAAATACAAATCAAAACCACACTCAGGTATCACCTCACGCCAGTCAGAGTGGCCAAAATGAACAAATCAGGAGACTATAGATGCTGGAGAGGATGTGGAGAAACGGGAACCCTCTTGCACTGTTGGTGGGAATGCAAATTGGTGCAGCCGCTCTGGAAAGTAGTGTGGAGGTTCCTCAGAAAATTAAAAATAGACCTACCCTATGACCCAGCAATAGCACTGCTAGGAATTTACCCAAGGGATACAGGAGTACTGATGCATAGGGGCACTTGTACCCCAATGTTCATAGCAGCACTCTCAACAATAGCCAAATTATGGAAAGAGCCTAAATGTCTATCAACTGATGAATGGATAAAGAAATTGTGGTTTATATACACAATGGAATACTACGTGGCAATGAGAAAAAATGAAATATGGCCTTTTGTAGCAACGTGGATGGAACTGGAGAGTGTGATGCTGAGTGAAATAAGCCATACAGAGAAAGACAGATACCATATGGTTTCACTCTTATGTGGATCCTGAGAAACTTAACAGGAACCCATGGGGGAGGGGAAGGAAAAAAAAAAAAAGAGGTTAGAGTGGGAGAGAGCCAAAGCATAAGAGACTGTTAAAAACTGAGAACAAACTGAGGGTTGATGGGGGGTGGGAGGGAGGGGAGGGTGGGTGATGGGTATTGAGGAGGGCACCTTTTGGGATGAGCACTGGGTGTTGTATGGAAACCAATTTGTCAATAAATTTCATATATATATATAAAAAAAAAGATTCTGATAAAATAAATTTAAGACAACAAAGATAAATGGAAAGATATACTTTGTTCATATATAGGAAGAATTAATATTGTAAAAATGTCCATACTACTCAAAACATTATACAGATTTACTGTTATCCTTATCAAAACTCAATGCCATTTACCAAAAAAAATAGAATGAACAATTCTAAAATTTGTATGGAACCACAAAAAGACCCTGAAGAGCCAAAGCAATCTTGAAAAGAACAAAACTGAAGGCAACATATTCCCTGACTTCAAATTATATTACACAGCTTATTAATTAAATCAGGTGGTATTGACAAAAAGCAACACAATAATCAATGGAAGAGAACAGAAAGCCCAGAAATAAACCTATGTATATATATAGTCAATTAAATTATGACCATAAAAAGTCAAGAATATACAGTGCGGAAAAGCCAGTCTCTTCAATAAATTGTACTGGGAAACGTGGACATCCACGTACAAAAGAGTTAAACTAGACTACTCTCACAACATACTGAAGGCAACAAAAGCAAAAATAAACAAGTAAGACTACATCACAATAAAAAGCTTATGCACATGGGGCACCTGGGTGGCTCAGCCAGGTAAGTGTCTGACTTCAGCTCAGGTCATGATCTCCTGGTTTTTGAGTTTGAGCCCCTCATTGAGCTCTGTGCTGACAGCTCAGAGCCTGGAACCTGCTTGGGATTCTGTGTCTCCCTCTCTGCCCCTCTACTGCATGCACTCTGTCTCTGGCTCTCTCAAAAATAAACATTTAAAAAAATTTTTTAATAATTAAATTATTTAAAAAATATAAAAAACTTAAGCACAACAAAGGAAACCATCAACAAAATGAAAAGGCAAGCAAACAAATGGGAAAATAATTTGTAAATCATACACCTGATAAGAGGTTAATATCTAAAATACATAAAGAACTCACAACAGCAAAACAAAAACAAAAACAAAAAAACAAAAATCTAAGTATAAAATGGGCAGAGTATCTGAAAAGGAATTTTTCCAAAGAAGACATATGAAGACATATGGACAGCCAACAGATACATGAAAAGATGCTCAATATTACTAACATCAGAAAATGCAAATTAAGGGGCGCCTGGGTGGCGCAGTCGGTTAAGCGTCCGACTTCAGCCAGGTCACGATCTCGCGGTCCGGGAGTTCGAGCCCCGCGTCAGGCTCTGGGCTGATGGCTCGGAGCCTGGAGCCTGTTTCCCATTCTGTGTCTCCCTCTCTCTCTGCCCCTCCCCCGTTCATGCTCTGTCTCTCTCTGTCCCAAAAATAAAAAAACGTTGAAAAAAAAATTAAAAAAAAAAAAAAAAGAAAATGCAAATTAAAACTACAATGAAACATCACCTTAGACCAGCTATTTGTTAGTATCAAAAAGACAAGAAATAACAAGAGTCACAAGGATGTAGAGAAAAGGAAACCCAGGGCAATGCTGGGGTGAATATGAATTGGTACACCACTATGGAAAACAATATGAAAATTTCTCAAAAGCATTAAGATAGAACTACCATACAATCCAGTAATAACACATATGGGCATTTAGCTAAGGAAAACAAAAATACTAACTTCATATATGCACCTTCATGTTCATTGAATCATTATTTACAATAACTAAGATATAAAAACAACTTGAGTGTCCACTGACATATCAATAAGAAAATTCAATACAGACACACACACACACACACACACACACACACACACAGAGGAATATTATTCAATCATAAAAAAGAATGAAATCTTGCCATCTGTGACAACAGAGATGGACCTTGACAGCCTTATAGACCGAAGATATATATATATGATCCCACTTACATGTAATTATATATATGTTATAACATATATATAAAATATAACATATAAAACATTCACATAATATACAAAATATGTATTTATACAGGTAAAAATATATATAACATATATAAAATATAACATATATATATACACACACAAATATATATATATCTCACTTACATGTAGAATCTAAAAAAACAAAAATAAAAATCCAAGCTCATACTCATATATACTGACAACAGACTGGGGGGTGGCCAGAAGCAGGGGCTGGAGGGTGGGCAAAATGGGTAAAGGGAATAAAAAAGATATAAATTTCCAGTTATAAGATAAATAAATCATGAAGATGTAAAATGGCATGCAAGTATAATTTAATAAATTCTGCACATTTGAAAGTTGCTAAGTCAGTAAATCCTACCAGTTTTGATTGTAAGAAAAAACAAATTCTATAACCATGTATGATGATGGATGTTGACTGACTGTAGTGATCATTTTACAATATACACAAGGATCAAATATTATGTGTACAATTGAAACTAATATAATGTATATTAATCATACATAAATAAATATTTTTTAACTTAAAAACACATGAAGAAAATCACAAACCTAAATTACAGGTTAATTCTACCAAACATTAAAAAAAAATTAATACCAAACCCTCACAAACTTTTCCAAAAAACTGAAGAGGAAGGAATACTTGAAACACATTCAATGAAGCCACTATTACCATGATATCAAAGTCAAAGATTCACAAGGGAAAAAAAACCCACTATCAATTGATATTAGTTTTGAATATAGATACGAAAATCCTTAACTAAATACTACCAAACCAAATTCAGCAACATATAAAAAGAATTATGAACCATAAACAATGGTATTTGTGCCAAGAATAAAAGGGTTACACAACATTCAAAAATCACTTAATGTAATACACAATATTAATAGAAAAAATATGATTATCTTAATAGACACAAGAAAAGCATTTGACAAAATCCAAAACCTTTTCATGACAAAATCCTCAAATTAGAAATAGGAAGAGACTTTCTCAACTTAAGAAGCTGCATCTACAAAAACCACACAGCTAAACATTATGCTTAACAGTGAGAAACTGAACTTTCCACTAAAATCAGAAACAAGCCAAGGATGTTTTATGCATAATTGTAAATTTCTACAAATTTGGAATACTTTATATAACTCTTTCAATGCAATTATACTTAAAACATTGCAATAGTAAATATTTGTCAAATGTATAATTTTACTGGCCACATATTCTATTAATTGATGTATTATAATTATATAATCCCCATTATTGAAAAATATGGTCCTTTAAAATTTCCTTTTATAAATAATATTAGGTAAGCAGACATACTGGATCAAATAACAAGAGAACTTTCAAAGACTTGATTTCTTCGCCAAAATTCTTCCCAGTAAATTTGTACTAATCTATAATTCCACCAGAACTCTGAATAATAGTTTAAAATGTTAAAATTTCTACAGAACAAATATAGGGGGACCTCATTGTTGTCTTAATTTGAACTTTAATTGATATTGAACATATTTTCATGTTTATTGGCTATTTGTACTTTGTGTTTTAGATTGTTCAATTGTATATTTTTTGGAATATTAAATAATTTTATACTTTATGACAAGCAATCAATACATTCACATTTATTAATAATAATATCTCACTATTTAGAGTTATAACATTTTTACTAAAGTAAACTTAAATTTTTAGGTATTCAAAATCATTATTTCTTTTATGTGTTCTTCTCAATATTTGTTAAGTATTCAATACTTTTTAAATTGTTTCATTTGTAACCCTTTAATCTATGAAATTTACTTTGATAAATGATATAAATTTTAGGTTATAATTTGTTTTCAAAACAGATGGCCGAGTTTTCTCACATATTTTTGTTAAATAAACCCTTCTTTGTGGTACAGAAATAGAGAACAAGAAGTATCTGCTATTAAGAAACATTATCCAAATCTTAGGAATAAAGTAAAATAAGTAACGTGTGTTCTTTCAATGTCATACTGATGGACTGAATAACAGGCCCACCCATGGAGTATTTAATTCACAAGGGTAATGTAACTTCCCTTTATCCATTATTTACTGTTAATCAAGGTTTAGGTTATGAAATTACATGCTAATTTATTAATTTTGGTGTATAGAGATGTAACTTTTTTATCCTACAAGATTCACATTTTTGTCATAAAAGTTGTGATTTTATTGCCATGTAGAACTTTGAAGAACTTTATATGTACTTTAATTAGCAATTTTATTCCAACACTTTTTCTTCAGACTATGGTAAATAGTCCTTTAAATGATCTTTGAGCCAGCTTTGTATCTCACCCATTCCTTCATTACTAATGTAAATAGGCAAGTACATCTTTGACATATATTCCCTAGATTTGTATGACAGCCATGTTTAGGTAACAGTTATAACTTTTTAAAAAAATTAATTTGTACTTCTGTATCTATATAAAAAATTTTAAAACCCAAATATTCTAATTATTCTTTTCAGTCTTTATTCTTTCTGTGCTATTTAGTCTATTGATTTAGTTTGTGCTCCTCTTATAATTTTTTTAAGTTCCCCTTCCTATTTATATTGTTCTACTTATTTCATATGTGATTTGAATGATCATATCTGATTTTTAGTTGAATTTAGGTTATCTTATTTTTACAACATGTTTCAAACTTAAATCTAATTTCAAACATCAAAGAATAAATATAAGCCTAGTATTTTATCATAAGTTTAAAACCCTCTTTCCTGCCAGTCATTCCACTCCCACCTCACCCCTACTCTGCCTCTTACAAGGCAGTCCAGAATTTTAGACCCAGACTATTGAGATTGCATTATTATTATTTTCACATTACATATGGTTTAATTCAAGAAGAAAGTCTCCATTATATTTGATCATCATAATTAAAACAATATTAATTAGTAATACTATGCTAGCAACAATGTAGAGCATTTAAAATATATTTGATCACTAAATTACCTTCTGAGATTGGTTCCATTGTTTTTTCCACTTAAGTCAAAATAATCCGAGGCTAGAGAAACCTCAAGCCAAGGCCACAAATTTCTACGTGGCCCACCCATGAATTGAACCTAATTTTGTCTTCCCAGAATATATATTCCAAACCATTAAGTGATATTGCTTCTTAGTTTAGATTCAACTACATTTTTACTTGATTTCAGTGCTTATGATCAGACATTGCCTACATGTTCCCAATATTTTAACTTTTAATTTTGTTCCCTTAGATATATTATTAAAATTTGTATTTATAAAGAGTAAAAATTGGAAAATATTATCTAAGATCTTATATGTAAAAGTGTATGTTTCTACTGATCTCACAATTTAATGATAACTCACTGGTGAATAAAAATTGCACATCATAATCTTTTGCCTTTTCAGTCCAATAGATTTTGCTCCAATGTCACCTATAAAGTCATGTTGTATAAAGAAAATATAATACTGGCCTAATTTTTTTTTTCAACGTTTATTTATTTTTGGGACAGAGAGAGACAGAGCATGAACGGGGGAGGGGCAGAGAGAGAGGGAGACACAGAGTCGGAAACAGGCTCCAGGCTCTGAGCCATCAGCCCAGAGCCCGACGCGGGGCTCGAACTCCCGGACCGCGAGATCGTGACCTGGCTGAAGTCGGACGCTTAACCGACTGCGCCACCCAGGCGCCCCTGGCCTAATTTTTTTATCACTGATTTTTGTGTCCAAATGCTAATTACTCAGTTGAAAATATAGTATGAATTCATTACAATATTTTAAGATGCATCTAGAATGTGTCTCTTTTCATCATTTTCTTCTTCATCACTTGATTACTAGTTCTGTTCCATTTATGTTTCCTATAAATTGTTCCTTTTCCTTTCCACTCACTGAAATATATCTTTCAACTTTAACTCTTTTGCCATTTTTTGAATACCAGAGATTATCTTAAGTGCATCTTACATTTTGTGGATAAATTATTTTTTCCATTAAACCAGCACTGTTTGTTTGCTTATATGCTGTTAAACTGCTGTTTGTTTATATGCTTGTAGTTTCACTGTATTATTTCCGGCATACAGAATGACCCATTCAACCACAATGATATGATATGAGAAACAAATGTAGAAAAAGCATACAACCCATAGAGGCTCAACAACTTGCTACTAAATAGCCAATGGGTCAGCAAAGAAATCAAAGAGGAAGTTAAAAAAATACATGGAGACAAATGCAATTTAAAACACAGCAGATCACAATCTTTGGGAGAGTGAATACAGTTGTTAGAGGAAAAACTATAGCAATATAGACTTACCTCAAGAAACAAGAAAATGCTCAACTATACAATCTAAACTTACATCTAAAGGAATAGAAAAAGACAAACAAAGCCCAAGATTAGTAGAAGGAAGGAAATAAAAAAAGAGCAGAAATAAATGAAGAAAATAATAAAGATCAGAGCATAAATAACTGAGAGACTAAAATAATAATAATAATAACAACAACAACAGAAAAGATCCATGAAATCAAGAGCTGATTCTTTGAAAAGATAAACAAAATTGCTAACATTTTAACCAGACTCATCAAGAAAAAAAAAAGGGAGAAAACACATCAGAAATAAAAGAACACCACAGAAATACAAAGATTTATAAGAGAGTGCTATGAAAAATTATTTGTCAACAAATTAAACAACCTAGAAGAAGAGGTAAATTTTGAGAAACACACAACTTCCAAAACTGAATCAGGAATAAATATAAAATACGAACAGACCAATTACTAGTCACAGATTTGAATTGGTAACCAGACTCCCAACAAATAGAAGTCCAGGACCACATGGATTCACAAGCAAATTCTACCAAATATTTAAGAGTTAGTATCTATTTACCACAAAGTATTCAAAATAAAAAAAAAAAATAGAAGTGAAAGGAAAGCATCTAAACACAATTTACAAGGCTCAACATTACCTTGATACCAAAACTAGACCAAGACACTACAAAAAAATGAAAACTACAGGCCAATATCCCTAATGAACATAGATGCAAGAGCCCTCAACTAAATATTAGCAAACCACATTCAGCAATATGTTAAAAGGCTCATTTACCATGATCAAGTGAGATTTATTCCAAAGATGCAAGGATGGTTCAATATTTGCAAATCAATAAACATTATACACAACATCAACAAAATAAAGGATAAAAATCATATGATTACCTCAATAGATGCATTAAAAAACATTTCACAAAATTCAACATCTATACATGATAAAAAACTATGAAAAAAGTATGTTTAGAAAGAACTTACCTTAATACAATAAAGGCCAGATATGACAAACCTATAGATAACGTCACACTTAACTATGAAAAACTGAGAGCTTTTCCCCTAAGATTAGGAACAAGACAAGGATGTCCACTCTCACCACTTTTATTCAACATAGTACTGGAAGTCCTAGCCACAGCAATCAGATGAGAAGAAATAAAAGGCATCCAAATCGGTAAGGAAGAAATTGAACTGTCACTATTTCCAGATGATATGATACTATACATAGAAAACCCTAAAGTTTCCACAAAAAAAACTGCTAGATGTAATAAATGAATTCAGTAAAGTTGCAGAATACAAAAATAATACACAAAAATTGGGGTGCATTTTGGTTTGCTAATAACAGTCATAGAAAGAGAAATTAAGAAAACAATTTCATTTACAATTGTGTCAAAAAGAATAAAATACCTAGGAATAAACTCAACCAAGGAGGTGAAAGAACTCTGCTCTGAAAACTGTAAAACACTGATGAAAGAAATTGAAGATTACACAAACCAATGGAAAGATATTCCATGCTCATGGACTCGAAGAATTAATATTGTTAAAATGTCTACTTTTGCTTTGACCCCAAAGCAATCTATAGATTCAGTGCAATCCCTATCAAAATACAAACACCATTTTTCACAGAACTGGAACACATCTATCTAAGTCATAGTGAAAAATAATGGAGTTCTACCACTTTATTGCCCGACATAGGAGTTTTCCAACAGAACAAAAGAGCTTCTCAGTAGAAGTAACATTCAGAGGGGTAGAAGTAACATTCAGAGTGGCACCTGGGTGGCTCAGTTGGTTAAGCCTCTGACTCTTGTATTCAGCTCAGGTAATGATCTCATGGTTCGTGGGTTTGAGCCCTGCATTGGGCTCCTACACTGACAGTGCAGTCTGCTTGGGACTTTTTCTCTGTCTTCCCCTGCTTTTACACTCACTGACACACTCTCTCTCTCAAAATAAATAAATAAACTTTTAATTTTTTTTTTCAACGTTTATTTATTTTTTTTGGGACAGAGAGAGACAGAGCATGAATGGGGGAGGGGCAGAGAGAGAGGGAGACACAGAATCAGAAACAGGCTCCAGGCTCTGAGCCATCAGCCCAGAGCCTGACGCGGGGCTCGAACTCACGGACCGCGAGATCGTGACCTGGCTGAAGTCGGACGCTTAACCGACTGCGCCACCCAGGCGCCCCATAAATAAACTTTTAGAAAAAAATTTTAAAAAAGAGGCAACATTCAGAAACAAAGACTTCAAATTCTGTCATTTAATTTGAATTTTCAGCATATTAAGGGATAGTTTTCTTCACTTGCCACCTACATGCCACTGATTGATAACATCCTTTATTTTCATGCCCCTAGATGTCCTTTTTTCTTTTAAAGCTTATAACATTTATTTATTTTTGAGTCAGAGACAGAGTGGGGGGGGGGCAGAGAGAGAGGGAGACACAGAATCCAAAGTAGGCTTCAGGCTCTGAGCTGTCAGCAGAGAGCCTGATGGGGAGCTTGAACTCACGAACTGTGAGATCATGACCTGAGCCAAAATCAAGAATCAGATGCTTAACCAACTGAGCTGCCCAGATGTCCCGCCCTTGTATGTTCCAAAGTGTTACTTACTTTCACACCTAAACATGCTTTTACAAGCCCAAGGTACATTTTACTATCCAACTTCCGGGAAGAGTGGTTCCAAAATAAATGATACAAAATTTAATGGAATAATACTAACTACATATTGTACTTGAGGAAAATATCTTCAAATGATACATTTTCAAGAAAGGCTGGAACTAAAAAAAAAAAAAGAAAAAAAAAGAAAGGCTGGAACTATGCTGATATGCTTCATAGAAGTGAGTTAAATACAATGTTTATAATTTGAACCACTTTGTAAATGTTGGGGAAAAAGTTTTAATATCCAACTTACTTTCTGTATATGTCACAAAACAGTTAAAAATTATTATTTTTCTGAGATCTTTTAAGTCTTCTATATATTCTAATTTCTTGGTAGTTTTTCTTTCCCTAGCATGTATCATTTACTAGAAACCTGAAGTACTCATAAAAAAAAATAAATATTGCTTGTAGACATGCAGATGATTTCAAATATTTCTGCACTTCACGGTGAATTGCTCATTCACCTGAGTGTTTAACAGTGTCAGTGTGCTCAACATTATCATATTTAATTGAATAGTTCAACAAGATAATATGCCAGGGCACACACCATCCTGTGAAATCATTCAATGCATTATGCTCACTATAAATAAAGCAATACTTAAATGTAATACAGGGGACTTAGAAGAAATTACACAAAAAAAGAGAGGAGAAAGGAAGGCAAGAAAAGGCATGTTGAGAGAAAAAAGGTAAGGTAGATAGACGTTTCAGAAGAGACTTCTGAAGGCTGATATCACCAATTCTTAAACCTCATTTTATTGAATGACACTAAGAGTAAATATTAAAAAAGAGAATATGTTTGAATACTATGAATATGGCAAATGAGCACTGTTTCTGGTGCTTTAACCTAGATCAGGGTTAGTAGATAAAGCTTCTGCAAAGGACCAGACAGTAACAATCACATGGCTTTGGGGGCCATATGAAAGCAGTCATAGATAATATATTAACACATGAGTGTCTCTGTTCCAGCAAAACCTGATATACAAAACAAATGTTTGGCCAGAGTTGGCTCACGGTCTTATATTACTGATTCCTGATCTAGAGAGTAAATTCAGCTCATCCTTGAGCTTGGATGGTCTAAAATATCATGGACAATAGAATCAGGCCTTTCAGTTTATTAGGGATCCAGTGACATCTTTGGAGGTCATTCTTTTTCCTTCATGGAATGACCCAAAGCACATATGACATCAGCTGTTTCTGGCCCTCTCCCACTGGTGTGCTCTTTCTCTATCTCTGTCTCTAAAGTAAACATTAAAAAAAAATTAAATTTAAATTTATGCAAATTAAGTATTCTCCATTATTAAAATTACTAAGATAATATACTATAGAATGATGTCAGCATTATCTTTCTCAATTCTATTCATTATTTGGAATTGATCAAGAACAATATTCCTAATATTGTCACATTTCCTACTTTCACTGAACTAAATATCATAATAAGCCTATCTATTCATCTGGTTCCTAGTAGCAAGATAGGTGCTCCTATAGATGTTTCCCAAAGCTGTTAAAAGTTGGCAAAAAACTTAGGAATCTGAGGTACCAGGCTTGTATTCCAGCTTTTTTCACTGACTCAATGTGTGATCTCAGATAGATTATTTAATATCTCTGAACTTCATTTTCCAGAGATGTAAAATGATGACAATAATATCTAACAAATGACTATTGTGAAAATAAGAAAAGTAAGTATCTTCTTCCACAGTTGGAGTCAAATATATGTTAATTCCCTTTCCTTCTTTCCCTATTCTAAATGGATGCTTCTTAGAGTGTAAAAATACCAGAAACCCTTTTTATCATATGACTATTCATTCAGGAAGAAAAGCCATTGTGAATAAAATCATTTAAAAAGAGGGATCAAATTTCTATTGTAATTAATCAGGGGGGCAATGGCCTAATTGAGATTTTACATCAAGTAAAAAAAATGATTAAAAATATGATTAAAAATTATGTACATAACTTTCTTGTATTTAACAAAATAAAGTTAATCCTGTAACAATCATGTGCTAATTCTTAGAATAAAAGAAAGGATTCAGAAAAGGAAGATGGCAACGTAGGAGGATGCTGGGCTCACCGCGTCCTGATCACTTAGATTCCACCCACACCTGCCTAAATAACCCAGAAAACCGCCAGAAGACTAGCAGAATGGATTCTCCTGAGCCAAGCATAGACAAGAGGCCCGGGGAAGAGGGGACCCTCCCAAAGCGGATCACCGAAGGAAAAGCAAGCTGAACCTGCTCCTCCCGCCCCTGTGTACCCTACCGATCCACCCCAGCTAATACGCCAGATCCCCAACACCACAAGCCTGGCAGTGAGCAAGTAACCCAGATAGGCCACGCCACCCCACAGTGAATCCCGCCCCTAGGAGAGGGGAAGAGAAGGCACACACCAGTCTGACTGTGGCACCAGCGGTGGGCTGGGGGCAGACATCAGGTCTGACTGCGGCCCCGCCCACCAACGCAAGTTATTCAAGACAGCACAGGGGAAGTGCCCTGCAGTTCTGCACCACTCCAGGGACTATCCAAAATGATGAAACGGAAGAATTCCCCTCAAAAGGAATTCCAGGACTTAGCAACAGCTAACGAACTGATAAAAAAACAATTTAAACAATATAACAGAAAGTGAATTTAGAATAATAGTCATAAAATTAATCGCTGGGCTTGAAAACAGTATAGAGGACAGCAGAGGATCTATTGCTACAGAGATCAAGGGACTAAAAACAGCAAAGAGGAGCTAAAAAATGCTATTAATGAGCTGCAAAATAAAATGGAGATGACCATGGCTCGGACTGAGGAGGCAGAGGAGAGAATAGGTGAACTAGAAGATAAAATTATGGAAAAAGAAGAAGCTGAGAAAAAGAGAGATAAAAAAATCCTGAAATATGAGGGGAAAATTAGAGAACTAAGTGATGCACTAAGAGAAATAATCTATGCATAATTGGTATTCCAGAGGAGGAAGAGAGAGGGAAAGGTGCTGAAGGTGCCCTTGAAGAAATCATAGCTGAGAACTTCCCTGATCTGGGGAAGGAAAAGGCATTGAAATCCAAGAGGCACAGAGAATTCCCTTCAGACGTAACTTGAATCGATCTTCTGCATGACATATCATAGTGAAACTGGCAAAATACAAGGATAAAGAGAAAATTCTGAAAGCAGCTAGGGATAAACGTGCTCTAACATATAAAGGAAGACCGATAAGACTCATGATGGATCTCTCTACTGAAACTTGGCAGGCCAGAAAGGAATGGCAGGAAATCTTCAATGTGATGAACAGAAAAAATATGCAGCCGAGAATCCTGTATCCAGCAAATCTGTCATTTAGAATAGAAGGAGAGATAAAGGTCTTCCCAAACAAACAAAAACTGAAGGAATTCGTCACCACTAAACCAGCCCTACAAGAGATCCTAAGGGGGACCCTGTGAGACAAAGTACCAGAGACATCACTACAAACATGAAACCTACAGACATCACAATGACTCTAAACTCATATCTTTCTATAATAACACTGAACATAAATGGACTAAATGCACCAACCAAAAGACATAGGGTATCAGAATGGATAAAAAAATAAGACCCATCTATTTGCTGTCTACAAGAGACTCATTTTAGACCTGAGGACACCTTTAGATTGAGAGTGAGGGGATAGAGAACTATTTATCATGCTACTGGAAGCCAAAAGAAAGCTGGAGTAGCCATACTTATATCAGACAAACTAGACTTTAAATTAAAGGCTGTAACAAGAGATGAAGAAGGACATTATATAATAGTTACAGGGTCTATCCATCAGGAAGAGCTAACAATTATAAATGTCTATGCGCCGAATACCAGAGCCCCCAAATATATAAAACAATTACTCATAAACAGAAGCAACCTTATTGATAAGAATGTGGTAATTGCAGGGGACTTTAACACCCCACTTACAGAAATGGATAGATCATCTAGACACACGGTCAATAAAGAAACAAGGGCCCTGAATGACACATTGGATCAGATGGACTTGACAGATCTATTTAGAACTCTGCATCCCAAAGCAACAGAATATACTTTCTTCTTGAGTGCACATGGAACATTCTCCAAGATAGATCACATACTGGGTCACAAAACAGCCCTTCAGAAGTATACAAGAATTGAGATCATACCATGCATACTTTCAGACCACAATGCTATGAAGCTTGAAATCAACCACAGGAAAAAGTCTGGAAAACCTCCAAAAGCATGGAGGTTAAAGAACACCCTACTAAAGAATGAATGGGTCAACCAGGCAATTAGAGAAGAAATTTAAAAATATATGGAAACAAACGAAAATGAAAATACAACAATACAAATGCTTTGGGATGCAGTGAAGGCAGTCTTGAGAGGAAAATACATTGCAATCTAGATTGCCTATCTCAAGAAACAAGAAAAATCCCAAATACAAAATCTAACAGCACAACTAAAAGAAATAGAAGCAGAACAGCAAAGACAGCCTAAGCCCAGTAGAAGGAGAAAAATAATAAAGATCAGAGAAGAAATAATATAGAATCTAAAAAAACTGGAGAGCAGATCAATGAAACCAAGAGTTGGTTTTTTGAAAAAAACAAAACAAAACAAAACAAAATTGATAAACCTCTAGCCAGGCTTCTCAAAAAAATGGGAGATGACCCAAATAGATAAAATCATGAATGAAAATGGAATTATTACAACCAATACCTCAGAAATACAAGCAATTATCAGGGAATACTATGAAAAATTATATGCCAACAAATTGGACAACCTGGAAGAAATGGACAAATTCCTAAACACCCACACTCTTCCAAAACTCAATCAGGAGGAAATAGAAAGCTTGAAGAGACCCATAATCAGCAAAGAAACTGCATCAGTTCTCAAAAATTTCCCAACAAATAAGAGTCCAGGACCAAATGGCTTCCCAGGGGAGTTCTACCAGACGTTTAAAGCAGAGATAATACCTATCCTTCTCAAGCTATTCCAAAAAATAGAAGGGGAAGGAAAACTTCCAGACTCATTCTATGAAGCCAGTATTACTTTGATTCCTAAACCAGACAGAGACCCAGTAAAAAAAGAGAACTACAGGCCAATATCCCTGATGAATATGGATGCAAAAATTCTCAATAAGATACTAGCAAATCGAATTCAACAGCTTATAAAAAGAATTATTCACCATGATCAAGTGGGATTCATTCCTGGGATGCAGGGCTGGTTCAACATTCACAAATCAATCAATGTGATACATCACATTAATAAAAGAAAAGATAAGAACCATATGATCCTGTCAATCGATGCAGAAAAGGCCTTTGACAAAATCCAGCACCCTTTCTTAATAAAAACCCTTGAGAAAGTCGGGATAGAAGGAACATACTTAAACATCATAAAAGCCATTTATGAAAAGCCCACAGCTAACATCATCCTCAACGGGGAAAAACTGAGAGCTTTTTCCCTGAGATCAGGAACACGACAGGGATGTCCACTCTGACTGCTCTTGTTTCAACGTTTATTTATTTTTGGGACAGAGAGAGACAGAGCATGAACGGGGGAGGGGCAGAGAGAGGGAGACACAGAATCTGAAACAGGCTCCAGGCTCTGAGCCATCAGCCCAGAGCCCGATGCGGGGCTCGAACTCACGGACCGTGAGATCGTGACCTGGCTGAAGTCGGACGCTTAACCGACTGCGCCACCCAGGCGCCCCTCTGACTGCTCTTGTTTAACATAGTGTTGGAAGTTCTAGCATCAGCAATCAGACAACAAAAGGAAATCAAAGGCATCAAAATTGGCAAAGATGAAGTCAAGCTTTCACTTTTTGCAGATGACATGATATTATACATGGAAAATCCGACAGACTCCACCAAAAGTCTGCTAGAAATGATACATGAATTCAGGAAAGTTGCAGGATACAAAATCAATGTACAGAAATCAGTTGCATTCTTATACACTAACAATGAAGCAACAGAAAGACAAATAAAGAAACTGATCCCATTCACAATTGCACCAAGAAGCATAAAATACCTAGAAATAAATCTAACCAAAGATGTAAAAGATCTGTATGCTGAAAACTATAGAAAGGCTATGAAGGAAATTGGAGAAGATATAAAGAAATGGAAAAACATACTGTTCTCATAGGTTGGAAGAATAAATATTGTCAAAATGTCAATACTACCCAAAGCTATCTACACATTCAATGCAATCCCAGTCAAAATTGCACCAGCATTCTTCTCAAAGCTAGAACAAGCAATCCTAAAATTCACATGGAACCACAAAAGGCCCCGAAAAGCCAAAGGAATTTTGAAGAAGAAGACCAAAGCAGGAGGCATCACAATCCCAGACTTTAACCTCTACTACAAAGCTGTAATCATCAAGACAGCATAGCATTGGCACAAAAACAGACACATAGACCAATGGAATAGAATAGAAACCCCAGAACTAGACCCACAAAAGTATGGCCAACTAATCTTTGACAAAGCAGGAAAGAATATCCAATGGAAAAAAGACAGTCTCTTTAACAAATGGTGCTGGGAGAACTGGACAGCAACATACAGAAGATTGAAACTAGACCACTTTCTCACACCACTCACAAAAATAAACTCAAAATGGATAAAGGACCTGAATGTGAGACAGGAAACCATCAAAACTCTAGAGGAGAAAGCAGGAAAAGACCTCTCTGACCTTAGCCGTAGCAATGTCTTACGTGACTCATCCCCAAAGGCAAGGGAATTAAAAGCAAAATGAACTACTGGGACCTTATGAAGATAAAAAGCTTCTGCACAGCAAAGGAAACAACCAACAAAACTAAAAGGCAACCAACGGAATGGGAAAAGATATTTGCAAATGACATATCGGTCAAAGGGCTAGTATCCAAAATCTATAAAGAGCTCACCAAACTCCACACCTGAAAAACAAATAATCCAGTGAAGAAATGGGCAGAAAACATGAATAGACACTTCTCTAAAGAAGACATCCGGATGGCCAACAGGCACATGAAAAGATGCTCAACGTCGCTCCTCATCGGGGAAATACAAATCAAAACCACACTCAGATATCACCTCGCGCCAGTCAGAGTGGCCAAAATGAACAAATCAGGAGACTATAGATGCTGGAGAGGATGTGGAGAAACGGGAACCCTCTTGCACTGTTGGTGGGAATGCAAATTGGTGCAGCCACTCTGGAAAACAGTGTGGAGGTTCCTCAAAAAATTAAAAATAGACCTACCCTATGACCCAGCAGTAACACTGCTAGGAATTTACCCAAGGGATACATGAGTACTGATGCATAGGGGCACTTGCACCCCAATGTTTATAGCAGCACTCTCAACAATAGCCAAATTATGGAAAGAGCCTAAATGTCCATCATGATGAGTGGACAAAGAGTGGATGAGTGGATAAAGAAATTGTGGTTTATATATACAATGGAGTACTACGTGGCAATGAGAAAGAATGAAATATGGCCCTTTGTAACAATGTGGATGGAACTGGAGAGTGTTTGCTAAGTGAAGTAAGTCATACAGAGAAAGACAGATACCGTATATTTTCACTCTTATGTGGATCCTGAAAAATTTAACAGAAACCCATGGGGGAGGGAAAGGAAAAAAAAAAAGAGGTTAGAGTGGGAGAGAGCCAAAGCATAGGAGACTCTTAAAAACAGAACAAACTGAGGGTTGATGGGGGGTGGGAGGGAGGGGAGGGTGGGTGATGGGTATTGAAGAGGGCATCTTTTGGGATGAGCACTGGGTGTTATATGGAAACCAATTTGACCCTAAACTTCATATATTAAAATAAATAAATAAATAAAAATTTAAAAAAGAATAAAAGAAAGGATTGTGTTAATGGAAAGTGAGATATAAGTGTTTTGAATAAAATATACCATAATGTGATATGATATATATGTGAGATCATTCTAATTTTTTAGCCTAAAGTATTATTTTTGCAAAAGAAATTACAGAGGATTTAAAACAAAAAAATCCTTCAAGAAATAGACAAATAATGGATAAAGGTTAAGAAAACAAAGAACCACTTGCTACTTAACACATTATAGCATGCACCTCTATTTCAGATATTCTACATACCCCATGTTGGCTTATAACCAAATTTTCTTAATTGCAACAGTAAACTGTTAGACAAATTATGCATGTATTAAAAAATAAACCTTTGTAAATGTTAGGTAGAAATAGTTTGATTGTTATTATGTACAAATTGTGGAAATAGTCATTTGAAGCAATTTTATTGCTGAATTGTCTGTTTGGAAGATATTAAAAAAGTACTGGGAGATATATGAAATGATGTTTCTATAATTGTCCTTAGAAACTCACACTTGGCTGTAATGAGATGAACCACGATTAACCTTATTAATATAATTAGCACGTAACTTAAATATAATACACATCTTTCTCAGAAGAATTAATTTACTTCAGTATTTTTTAAAAAATTGGCTTTTTAAAGACCTAGTAGCAAACATACAATATTTCTTAATGGAATTTAAATATTGGCACAATTGTTGTAACATAGTAGGATAACTATAGAAGTTGAAAATATGAAGTTAAAATTTACAGTATAGATATGAAGCATAGTAGTTATAGTTTTTTTTAATGTTTATTTATGAGCCATTGCAAGTGGGGGAGGGGCAGAGAGAGGAGGACAGAGGATCAGAAGCAGGCTTTGCACTGGCAGCAGTGAGCCCAACATGAGGCTCTAACTCATGAACAGTGAGATCATGACCTGAACTGAAGTCAAAGGCTCAACTGAATGTGCCACCAAGGTGCCCCTTGTAGTTATAATTTTTAAGTCCTGGAATCCTAACATAACACATGGGATTAAAAATAACACCATGTATGTTCCATTCCCCTTGGACATATTCTCTTACTGTGTCTCTTCTTAGTGCATGAAATAGCACATAAATTTTGACATATTCCAAACAGACCAAGAAACTACTTGTTGTCACAATGAGTAGTCTGCTACCCAAAGTTAAGAGTATTTTCTTAGATATTAAATCAGTCCTCCCTCAATGAATTGGAAATTTTATTATAGTGAAATGAACAGGTTTGGTAACCCTGGTTAATCTTGCAATTAAATGTACCTGGATCATAAAGAACTATAATCCTTCTAAAAAAGTGGGTAAATTGGGCAACATACTGCCCACTTATTTAACTAGTACAACATAAGCATTTTCATAAAATACATAAATGGGATGAAAGCTCTAGTTTAAAATATAAATGAAATCAGTGGAACCCTATGCTTTTCAATATTTATAAACCACATGATCATGAATAAAATTGAACAAGATCTTACAAATATAAATGTATAACTTGCAGGAGGTATCTAATATTATACAAGGATTCTTACTGAGGCATTAAAATAATACACCACATTATGCTATTTAAGAGGTCTCAAAATTTTAACATAATTTCAGACTGTAAAAAGGAGGAAAATTCTTAGCTAATCATTCTCAATGTCCAAACGTTAAATGTGGGGGCACCTGGGTGGCTCAGTCGGTTGAGCGTCCGACTTCAGCTCAGGAAATGATCGCACAGTTCGTGAGTTCGAGCCCCACATGGGGCTCTGTGCTGACAGCTCAGAGCCTGGAGCCTGCTTCCAATTCTGTGTATTATATTTAAGTTCTTAAATATAAGTTACTTAAATTAAGCTGTGTATTATATTTAAGTTATTTGCTAATTATATTAATAAGTTTAATCATGGTTCCTATCTTTACAGCCAAGTGTGAGTTTCTAAGGACAATTATAGAAACATCATTTCATATATTTCCCAGTACTTTTTAATATCTTCCAAACAGACAATTCCCTCTCTCTGTGTCCCTTTCCCCCTCCCACTCTGTCTCTTTCTCTCAAAAATAAATAAGCGTTAATTTTTTTTTAAATGTGTTGTCTGGTGAAAAGTCATACATACATACCACTGGGGTAAGTATAAAGAAATAGCATTATTTTTGGCACTTGGTAAAACTCAAAGATAACCTTGAATTAGGAGATTCATAAGTAAAAGTTCATAAATAAAAGTTGAGAAGAATGGATCAGGCAATATCCTCCTGTGTTGAGTATGGCCTAGATTGAAGATAGGTAAATTTCACTGCTATCTCAGAAATAGTTTTAGGGCATGTTAGGGAGGCTGTTTAAAATCAGATTATTGAAATAAAGCTTCCAGGAAAAATTTTTAAAAAGGAATTGTTCACCAGTATATACATGATTCAGGCCATCATACTGAAATCACATCCACCCAGAGCAAACCAATTAGTTAGTGGCCAACATCTAGAAGACTGATCAAACCCAGCATTCCTTTGCATACTTCAGTCCAGTGGATGCAGTCCTTAACCAATTGATTCCAACACAAAACCCCATGTGCAAAAACAAACCTATCATTACAAGTTCAGTATTCTATTCCAAGAATCTAGATTTAATTCCCTACTGTTCTTATGAAACACAAAACTACATTACTGAACATTTTTAAATGCACTATAGTTTACAGATAAGACTTTTCTCTATTCTTCTCTGGCAAAACACCAAATGGTCGATGACGCTGGTGCTGCCAGAGGGCCTGGAGGACCCACAGCCCTGGAATGGGAGGCTGTGGTGGTTTCTGTGGAGGCTTCAGCAACGGCCTTCAGGCCTGGCCGCAGCGGGGCGGGGCGGGGGGGGGGGGGGTTGCAGGCGGTAGGGGGTAGACCAAGGAGCTTGTGGAGGCAAGACCAAAGACAAGGAGTGGATTCCTGTCACCGTGCTGGCCTGCCTGGTCAAGGACATAAGATCTATCTCCTCCCTGCCCATCAAAGAATCTGAGATCATTGACTTTTTCCTGGGGGCATCCCTCAAACATGAGGTTTTTAAGATTATGCCTGTGCAAAAGCAGACCCAGGCTGGCCAGTGGACCAGGTTCAAGGCGTTTGTTGCCATTGGGGATTACAATGGACACCTTCGTCGGTCTGGGTGTTAAGTGCTCCAAGGAGGTAGCCACTGCGATCTGTAGGGCCATCATCCTGGCCAAGCTTTCCATTGTCCCCATGCGGTGAGGCTACTGGGGTAACAAGATATGCAAGCCCCACAGTGTCCCATGCAAGGTGATGAGGCACTGTGGCCCTGTGCTGAGATGCCTCATCCCAGCCGCCAGAGGCACTGACATTGTCTCAACCCCTGTGCCAAAGAAGTTGCTGATGATAACCAGTACTGAGGACTGCTACACCTCAGCCATGGGCTGTACTGCCATCCTGGGCAATTTCGCCAAGGCCACTTTTGGTGCCGTTTCCAAGATCTACATCTATCTCGCCCCTAACCTTTGGAAAGAGACTGTGTTCACCAAGTCTGTCAGGAATTCACTGACCATCTTGTAAAGATCCACACCAGAGTCTCAGTGCAAAGGACCCAGGCTCCAGCTGTGACCACCACATAGTTTTGTATAAGAAAAATAAAGTGAATTAAAGATTGTTAAAAAAAAAAAAAAAGAATGTTTTCTCTGTTGGGAATAAATCCTTAAGTGTCAGAACTTTATGGTCCATTGATTATAGAGGTCTATAATCCTCAATATTGCAGCCTCCACTATTCTATAATTGTTGCCATCGGGCAATTTTTTAACCCCTGCACCTGAGTCTCAAAAAGTACCAAGGAGAGAGAAATAGCTAAAAGTTCATGGGATATTCTGAAAAACAACATTGAAAAATAATAGGGCAATTTAATAGTATCCTATAATCGGAAACCATTCACATTGTAACCTGTTTTGAAATATAAGCTTTTTGAGGGTAGGACTATGTCCTTTAAATGATAGCATATATTTGTATTTATATGAAACAAAAATAGTAATTTTAATATGTTGCTTTATTTATATATGAAATATAAGTATATAGTTTTATGTTTATATCTGCCTATTTATTATGAATGTTGGCTTTAGAACCAATACATTTCTGTGTCAAATAAGCACAGATGACACTTCGGTCTGTTTCACATCCCCATGGGCCTTGTGATGGCTTTCTGCATGGCACATAATGGTCTCTGTGACATTCAGGCTTGGATGTCATCCAACTTTTTAAAGCTAAATGTAGACAAGACTAAATTATTACTCATAGGGTCTCCTCAACATCAATCTTTATATTTCTTTTTAGTTCTTCCCTCTGACATCTAGTATATCCTCCTCAATGTCTCAGGGCTCATAACACTGAACTGATTTTAGATTCTGAGCTTTGTTTTTGATGTCCATATTAATCAGGTTGCAAAGTCATCTTATTATCATCCTAGAAGCCTTTCTAGGATATATCTCACTGAGTCTCCAAGGGACAGAAAAACCTTCAGATGTGCTTCCATTATTTCTTGCTAGGATTACCGTAATTCATTATATTCTGGCCTACCTGTCACCTCTACTCTTAGCTGCATAAAGCTAGTGCAGACTCTGGTAATGTGTAAAGGCATACAAAAACTGGAATAACTGATCACATTACTTCAGTAAAGAGGAAATTCTGCTTGCCTCTAGGAAAGCTGTGGATTGTTTAAGCCTTTATTCCACACAAACATGACGGGTTTCTGAACTATAGTCAAGTGACTTGTTATCACTAATTGCTATTTTTCTTTAGGAAAAGTGCCAAGCATTGAAAGTATTCATTTCCAAAAGCAAATTTACCTCATAGAAAACATAATAGTTATGATCCTGAAAGGAGGAATAATTAACATCTTATAAATTGATTCCCGTTTTTTGTGAACTTGAGAGAAGGGCTTATTATATAAAAGAATCTTGTTAAAAATCACATATTATTTTGTAATGCAAATAATCACTCCTATGTTTATCTGTACTGTAAATTTAAATGTTAGTAGTAGGATGTTAGGTTTAACAGGCAAGGAACACCTGCAATGATGCTGTAGAAATAATCACCTCTGTTTCAGTTGATTCTAAGCCATGAAAAAGTGCTGAAGGAGATCTTGCAATGCAGGGACAGATTTATAAGACTGTCTCTCATCTAGCCACTCACAGACATCAATCAAAGTGAACAATAAAACATACCTACATTCTATTTCAGATGTGATTAATTTGGGTACAGTATTTACATTTCTTCATTCTGGGCTTATTTTACTTTATTATTTTCCTTCATCCATGTCATGCTGTCCCAGTGTCAAAAGTCATTAGAAATCTCCTCTTTTTGTGATTAAATTGCTTTACTTCCCTTTATCTTCTATGTCAAAGCTGACATTGGAGGATCTTGAATGTAACAATATGGGTCTTTCTCCGCATCAAATCCATGATAGATATACAAAATAGGAAGGCATAAGACATGCTACAAACTCCCCATGCCCATTCCTCTTACCTAATTCTTATGTTTATCAGTTCTACTGAAGGCACTTCCTATGGTAGACTTTCAATATTATATTAATATAGGCATGTTGTTATGCAACATTCATTAGCCTATTAAAAACACTTCCCTGGGTAATAAATCTGAAAAATGACAATACTTCCCAGGATCATCACTTGCTTTAGGAACTGTAATATAAGGCAAAAAGCAAAGTACATTATCTTCACTAATGTTCAGGACAGATGGTAAGGGGCCAGGGATGATGTTGAGGATAAGAAGAATTTTGAAACTAAAATATTCCTTGAGACAAAAAAAAATATTGAGCTTCTCTTAAAAATCAATAATGATATATCATCTAAAAACACTACCTGTTATCCAATTTTTGAAATATTCTAAGTAGCAGGTAGATAGCAAATTTTGGAAAAGCAACCCTCTATAAAACTATTTTATCAAAATAAAGGTGAAAAGCTTCTGTAAGAGTAATAATCAGCACAGTGTCCTAAAGCAAGGGAAATCTTATCCTTTGTAGCCTTAAATCCAGGTTCAATCTCTCCTCTTATTAATAGCACCCTTCAATTACTCCCTTACAGTCTCCAAAAAAGTAACAGTTTCTTTTTTTTTTTTTTTTAATTTTTTTTTTTCAACGTTTATTTTATTTGTGGGACAGAGAGAGACAGAGCATGAACGGGGGAGGGGCAGAGAGAGAGGGAGACACAGAATCGGAAACAGGCTCCAGGCTCTGAGCCATCAGCCCAGAGCCCGACGCGGGGCTCGAACTCACGGACCGCGAGATCGTGACCTGGCTGAAGTCGGACGCTTAACCGACTGCGCCACCCAGGCGCCCCAAAAGTAACAGTTTCAACAGTAAAAGCAGTGGCTACACCTTCCTTCACTATGAACTATGAGCTCCTCCATCTTCTACACCATCCTTGATTAGCAGGAAAGTTGTTATGTTTCCAAATTTCAGTTGATCATAAACACTTTTCCCCTCTCTACATGAGTCCAAAACATACATCCTAACATGTTTTGAGAATTCCTCACACTGAAAAGGGTTCTGAGTATAAGGACCGAACAGTTTTATTTTTCTAAGACATGAAAAACTAGAAATCTTTATGTTGCAAACTCATTTATAAGGTCCACTCATTCATTTCTTCATTTATTAATAAAGCACTATTTATTGATATTAGAATATCTACAAGATAACCAAGTACATCTTTAAAGTACCATCAAAGAGCATCAAAAATATGAGAAAATTTCTAATGTTTAACATCTTATTCAAAATAGTCACCATGAAAATTATCAAATTTGTATTATAGTGCAAACTTATTTTGTATCATATATCTTATTTTATTATTTTATTTTATTTTATTTTATTTTATTTTATTTTATTTTATTTTATTTTATTTTATTTTATTTTATTTTATTTATTTTTGAGAGAGTGAGACAGTGCAAGCCGGGAAGAGGCAGAGAGAGAGGGAGACACAGGATCTGAAGCAGGCTCCGGGCTCTGAACTGTCAGTACAGAGCCCGACACGGGGCTCGAACCCACGAACTGTGAGATCATGACCCGAGGCGAAGTTGATGCTCAACCAACTGAACCACCCAGGCGCCCCACCATATATTTTAAATAGTATTTGGTGAAGGAGAGCTCTACCCTCTTATCAATGTTTAGGGCTTCTAGAGTCTGTCTAGACCTGCAGACGCCATGCCAGGAGGTGGCATAATACTATGAATTAGATAGATGAGGTCCCTGTTCTCAAGAATGTTGTAAAAAAAAAAAAAGTTAATAAATAAAGAGAATTACAGATTGTGATAAATGCCATCAGATAGTAATGGAAGATGAGGAACCTGACTTAGAGGCAGTGGTTATGAAGGCTTCTCTGAAAACAACATTTAAGCTGATAACTAATGGGTGATAATCAACTTTTCTTTCAAAGAGACAGGACAATAGCATCCTAGCAGTTTTAGAAGCCACAGTAAAAGTCCAATGAAAAGAAGGGGCTTGAAATGATCAAGAAAAAATAAATCAGAACAGCATGGTCAGAGTATATTGACTGAGTGAAGAAAGCGTCAAGAGGAATTTGGAGAGGGAGGCAGAAGAACAAATGAGGACCCATGAACTAAATAGAGCTGTGATAAGTAGTTCCAATATTGTTCTAATTGAAATGGAAACTACTGAAACAATTTAGCAGAAAAATCAAAGTGACATGATCTATGATCTTAACAAATCATTCTGGCTACTGAGTGTAGATTTGAGAAATAATACAGATGAGAGTCCTCAAGTTCTAGTTTGAAAAATTGAGTGGATAATTGTTTCTTAAGAAACAATAAAACTTCTGAGATAAGGAGTCAGAAGGAAGAAGATAAATGAAATAAGGAACAAAATACAACATTTTCTTTTGGACTAATTAAGTTTGAAAAGTTCATGAAAAGATATCAAGTAGGTAGTTTGAATATAGAAGTCTGGAATTTAAAGATGTCAAAGCTTAAAATATAAATTTGGGAGTCTATAGCATTTACAGTATATTTAAAACTAAAAGTTTGGAGGACATCATCTAGGAAGTAGGGTACAGCTAAAGAAAAGAAAATATGACCCAATCTCAAGGTACTCCATTCAGTAGTAGTTAGGAAAGGAGACTGATTATGAAGATAGGAGAAGAGGCAAGAGAAATGAAGATAAGTGATGAGAGTATTTCAAGAAGAAAAGAGTGGTCAAATGTTGTATGCTTGAAGAAAATAAGAGGTGAGAATTGTCCATCAGGCTTGGCTAATGGACCATGGCTGTCATTGGTATCAGAGACAAGGCATGGTGGAGATAAAAATTGGAAGGAAGATACAGTGTTAGATAATGAATTGTGCATGAGAAAGTGGAGATTAACAGGTTAGGTTTATTCCATACACTGTGGAAGTGTTATTTCAAAGCAAAATACATTTAAGTGGAACTAAGAACTAAAGACAAATGTTACTGTAAAATATTAAATAATGGCACAAAGCAGAGAGTGCCTCTTTAACACACCTAGGCTGCCCAGTTCTGTACAGGACTTTAGGTTGATTTTTTAAGGATTAAAAAGTACAATGGGGCATCTGGGTGGCTCAGTTGGTTAAATGTCTGACTTTGGCTCAGGTCACGATCTCAGGGTTTGTGAGTTTGAGACCTGCATTGGGCTCTCTGCTGTCAGTGCAGAGTCCGCTTCGGATCCTCTGTCTCCTTCTTTCTCTGCCCCTCCCTCTCAAAAATAAATTTTAAAAAACATAAAAAAAGGAAATCTTTAAAAAAAAATACAAGAGTGAAAAGAGAACTTAAATTCATGTAATTTATTTTCCAGATAACAGCAGTTCTTCATTCAGCTGCTCATTTAAGGATGAATAAGTAAACAAAAAGCACCTATAAACTATTTTTGCAAAAAAAAAAATGTTCTGCAACGGAAAGAAGAAAATAAATATAGTGTGACATATATAGACGAAGAATTTATTAAACAATAATATAAAATTTTAGATGATAAGCACTGGGCACTCTCAAAAAAATGAAAATATTTTAAAAAGACGAAAGAAAAGAGACTGAATAAAAACTAAACCGAAGGATCTAAGAAAATACCTTGAAGAAAAAAATCATGTCATCATAAAATTTAAATATTATTAGAAACAGTCAAATGAAGAATCAACAATGCTAAAAATTGAACCTATGATGTGGAGAACAACCTTGAGAAAAGCACAGGCAAATATAAATTGGAAACATCAATCAGAAAAGGAGAGTATACAATTAAATCCAACAAATATTGAATCTGTGTATCTGAAGAAGAGAATGAAATAGAAAAATATGCTCAACTGCATAACAAGTACAAGGCTGTTGGTAAGTATGGGTTTTCCAATTATACAACAATGCTTTCACCTAAGATTCTTTCCACAAATAAGTTTGTATCCATTTTAAGTAGGCTCCTCATGCAGCATGGAGTCCAAGATAGGGTTTGAACTCACAACCCTGAGATCAAGACCTGAGCTGAGATCAAGGGTTGGACGCTTAACTGACTGAGCCACCTATCTACCTTGTGGCTGGCTATATTTAGGTAGCAAGAACTGACTGCAGTTTTATAGCTCAGAAAAAAAGGTATTTGTAAAGCAGGTGACCTCTCCCTCTTTTTCAGTTGTCTTAATGGAAAGATAGGATTAATCAAAATTTAAAATTCCAAATTAAAACATAATTGAGCTAGTAACTTCCCTGCCCTATCTTGTCTTTATTGCTGGGTTAATATTTACTGTTGCTTATATCTAAATATAAGATGATATGGTCTAAAACTGGAAATGCTGATAGCCTTTAGTTATTAAGAATATTATGGAAGAAGTAAATAGTAGACTTATTTTGGTTGGATAGTAACTGAAGATGACAGTACAGCCAGAGCTTCAGAGAACGCTTGCAATTCTTTTTCACCACAAAATAGTGGCTGAGAGAAAAAAAAATTACATGTATGTATTTATAATATATAACAACACACATTTCTCCTATTTAGACAGGCAAAATATGCTAATATATTTGCAAATCTGTTTAAAATGGATATAATTTAGAAACTATGAACCATCAAAACTGACTCAAGAAAAACTAAATACACCAATAACAATGGAAAAAACAAAGAAAGTTGTCAACCATATCTCAGAAATATATTGGCAAATATTATTATAATTATTCTAAACCTATGAAGGAAAGCTTTCTATTACTTATGATTTTATAGATCTAATGTCAAAGCCTTATAAAAATAACTAAACAAATTATATGTAAAGTTTATTTTTTAACATTAGGGTCAAAGTTCTTAATAAAACAATAGCATATAAATTTAATTATATATTAAAATATGATTCAAAGTGATTTTTAAAATATTCCGGTATTTCAAAGACTATTTATACATCCTTCAATAGGTCAGAGAATAAAACTATAAGATCACCTCAAAAAACGTCTAAAATTTATAGGCTAAAATTCAAGATCCATTGTAGAATTAAAAGAAAAAATTAAATGCTATTTAAAAAGCAATATAAGTCATCATTATGCTGAATCTACCAAAACCAGGAATAAGAAAAAAATTATACTTTCATATTACTTTACAAAAAGCTATTAAAGTAATTCAAGATGAACATAAAAACAACAAAATATATAAACATTGGAAATGAGAAGGACAAATTATCATCATTAGCAAATAACATTTTTATCTACCTAAAAAAAAAAAAACAAAGAGAACCAAACCTTAAAAAATTAGAGTTCTTTATGATGATAGTAAAACTAACATTTGAAAAACAATTATTTTCTTATATACCAATGTCAAATATAAAATCTAATATGAAAATAATAATTCCCATTGGCCAAAAATATATAAAGATATCAAATTTCTCAAAATAAATGTAATAAAAAATCTATAGAAATATGTAGAGAAATAACATTAAATTAACTTAGGGAGATAATACAATATAAATGAAAATATAAAGCTCTGTTTTTAAAAAGGCAGAACTATAAACTTGCCAAATGGTAATTCTAATCCAAATTTCAATAGAATCTTTTGGAGGAAACTTGTGTATAGTGTTTTATGAAAAATAAATTAGATAAGCAAAGACTGAAAAAAACTATATTTACCTTAACATGTATGAAAATCTAGAGAAATTTAACAATTGAATATAGTGATGTTTATAAAGAAATAAAGCAATGGAAGAGAAAACAAAATTCAAGAAAACTAGAATAATACCCTTAATATTTAGTATCATAGAAAATCAATACCTCAAATCAATATCAATACTTAAAATCTCAGGAAAATGATGCAGTTTTAGAAACTGGACTATAATTTGGGAAAACTGTGAAGTAAATTCATTTTGCTTTGTTTCATAATTTTAACATAGATTTTAATATAGTATTTTAGTCTTAACATTCCACTTTTTAGGAATTCAAGAATCAAAACACATTGTAAGTTCAAAATATATATCTTAGTGTTATTAGTAAAAAAAGGAATTAAAATATGTTGACTAAATGTATTACTGTACATAAATATTGACAACAGTTAATGTGATTTTGTAGAACATTTATGCAGTTTCATTCCATTTACATTGAATGAAAAAGGCACGTTTAAAAAAAAGAAATTTTTTTTCTAGCTAGTGTGTTTGAATAATGGTTTTTATTTTTGTGACACACTGGATTTGATATAATTAGCATCTGAGAAAAATAAATAATTATATACTATTACTTGTTTTTAACATAAGCATTCCAACCCAGGATTCACCATTTATGACATACATATGTGATCTTGGGCAAATCAATTAACCTTGGGGAGTCTCAGTTCCTTCAACTAATAGTAAACAAACAAACAAAAAAAGGCTAAAATTCAAGTTCCATTCCAGAATTTAAAAAATTAAATGTTATTATTTTTTTATACATGCAATAATACATGTGTAATGTATACTGTGTCATGAGGATTTACTAATAGAAAACACCATTTTATATAATTCTATGGAGAAATATCTGATATGCAAAATGAGATAATTAAAATATGGGGGATATATATAACCTGAAAATGATAATTTTTCTATATTAACTTGACTGTATTAAATTTGGAAAAGAAATCTGTAGTAGGGTACAGAAATGTGGGTGTTTTCAAAAAAGCTTTATGGACTTTTCTGAATTACATCAAGAAAAACTGCAAAGTTCTTTTAAAAAAACCTCAAGTGAACTTAATATCATTTGACATCAATATTAAAATACACACAAGGCATACAATTAAATTTATGTGGATGGGGTTCTTAGGGAAATAAATATATCACAGTAAGCTTAAAACCTCAAAAAGTTGGAAAAAAAAACCCTACTACCAGAAAGTCAAGTAATGATAAATTCACATATTTATGTAACAAAAGTTTGGTCCTAATGTCTTGGCTTAATAAGGACACTACTTTATAAACCTTTGCCCACAGACTGCACATTTGTAAGATATACATGTCTTTACCTCTGTCATAATATGTTAAGAAATTGTTTAGGGAAGTGGTTTTCGTTTTTTAAATTTTTTTTTTTAATGTTTACTCATTTTTGAGACAGAGAGAGACAGGGCATGAATGGGGGAAGGTCAGAGAGAGAGGGAGACACAGAATCCGAAACAGGCTCCAGGCTCTGAGCTGTCAGCACAGAGCCCCACGCGGGGCTCGAACCCACGGACCGGGAGCATATCATGACCTGAGCTGAAGTCGGCCGCTTAACCAACTGAGCCACCCAGGCGCCCCATCATTTTTTAATTGCCTTTATGATGAACTGTGCTTCTTTGATGGAACCAAAATTTTTGAGGGTTGGCACAGACCAAGGATGAGAAGAAATGAATTAGTTGTCAATCTTACCCAAGTGCGCGTCATAGTTACTTTCCCAGTCGCCCGCAGCCACGGCCCGATGCAAGCCGTCTCTCGAGGTTAAAATGGTCGCGGGCGGATGACCCAGCAGCCCCATTTACGCGCAAGCGCGTGCTCTGGAGTTGCAGCCTGACCCCAGGCTCCAAGCGCAGACGCAGTGGGGGCTCAAAGGCAGTGAGGCATCATGGTTACGTTTAAGAGGCATTGAATACCAATCATTTGCCCTGACATTATATGCTTATAATTTCAATTCTTACAGAATTTTTTTCTAAATTATTTTATATCAGCTTTAAAAAATGTGTATATTGATAAGGTCAGTGAAGCTTAATGAATAAAAATAAGAGTTTTACATCAGAAGGACACTGGCTATTCCTCACTGAGATAGGTGATAATTTCTTTAAACACGAGGAGCCTCATTTGTGAATGGGTAACATATGGGTACTCACCACGCATGGTTGTTGGACGAATTAAATACAACGGGCACAGAAGCAGCAGCAGTAAATGTTCAATATTTTTAGTAATATTGGTGATAATTATATAACATCCTTTGGTTGTGTAACTATTCCTGAAAAGGTATGGGGTAAATATTCTTCATGTGTAAATTTTGTCAATAACTTAAACGTGAACTCTATAAGGAAAAGACTGCTGTATTGATTCACGTGTTTCAATTGCAGTTCTTCTTAGCTATATGATAATGGTAAAACTAGCTATCCATTTTCCTGCATTTACTAAGAGTGATATGCATATACAGACAGTCCCCAACTTAGGATGGCTCAACTTATGATATTTTGACTTTAACACTATGTGAAAGCAACATGCAATCAGTAGAAACTGTACTTTGAATTTTGAATTTTGATTTTTTCCCAAGATGGTTAGAATGACCATCATCAAAAAGGGAAGAGATGACAAGTGCTGGCAAAAATGTGAAAAAAAGAGAACACTTGTGTGCTACCGGTGGCATTGTGAACTGGTATAGTTCCTATGGAAAACACTATTAAGTTTCTTCAAAAAATTCAAAATAGAACTGCCATATGATCCAGCAATCCCACTTTTGGGAATATATCTGAAGGAAATGAAAACACCATGTTGATGAGATATATGCACCTCATGTTTGTAGCAGCGTTACCCACAGAAGGCAAGCCATGGAAACAACATAAATTTCCAGTAATGGATACATGGATAAAGAAATTGTAGCATAAATAAACAATGGAATATTATTCAGCCATAAAAAGAAGGAAATCCTGCCATTTGTGACAACATGGATAGACCCTGAGGGTATTATGGCTACGTGAAATAAGTTAGACAAAGAAAGACCAATAATATATGATCTCACTTACGTGTGGAATCTAAAAAACAAAACTAAACTGAAAGCCAAGACAAAATAAAACAAACTGATAGAAAAAGAGATGCAGTTTTGTTGTTTCTGGAGGCAGGGGATGAGGGATTGGGGAATTGGATGAAGGTGGTCAAAAGGTGCAAGCTTCTGGTTATAAGATAAATAAGTACTGCAGATATAACGTACAACATGATGACCATAGTTAAAACTACTCTATGGTAGATTTATCTGTGCGTTGTTAAGAGAGTAAATCCTAATAGTTGTTTTCACAAGGAAAAAGCTTTTTTTTTTTTTTTTTGGTATATATATGAGATGATGGATGTTAACTGTGCTAATCGTTTCACAATATACAAGTCATTATGCTATACACCTTAAACTTATACGGCGTTGCATGTCAATTATATCTCAATAAAACGGGAGAAAAATTAAAAGTATGAAAAATGATCAAATGCACAATAACCAAATAAATGTAAAAAAATGAGATTTTGAAATTTCACTATTAAATTGGCAAAAATTAAAATGTACATGATCCACCAATAATTACATGTGAAGACATTATGGCACATTAACATGATGAATTGATATTTGTCCATTAAATTGAGCTAGCACTAAAACATTTGAGTGGGAATGATTTCAACTTTCAAGGTGTACTCAGTGAGCAAAACAAGATGCTATCAAGGGTATAGCATACTAATTATTCTGTAAAAGAAAGAGACAAATTTCTATAAACTAAATAAATAGATCTATATTGCTATATTTATGTATGGAGCGTGCATGAGGTGTATAAGTGTGCATTTGTGTGTATTTACAAATATATATATTTATATATAAGTTTATACAAGTATAAATGTATGCATTGTGAAAGCATTTATATATAGAAACAGTGTGTATATATATATACTGGCTATATACTATATCTGTTCATGATGCAGGTATGGAAATATGGGAAAACTGAATGAAGAGAACAAAGGCTAGAAGAGTTAAAAATAACTGCTCTTTAAAAAATAATGGCACATAGGCTATAATCATATTTATACAAAATTATAAATATAAGGGAGAACCATAAGAATCAAAATTATTTTTTTTTTAATCTGCTGACTTACAGGTTGGTGACAATATTTTCAAATGAAAGAAGTAATTTCCCAATTAATGTCATTAATATGGTTCTATTTGGTGGTGAAAAACAAAACAAAACAAAACACGCTTCTACATGTATACACTTGCATGAGTGAAAGAAAGCCACACTAGCCTACTGACATTGCTTATTACAAGGCAGGAGAGGAGGCAGATACAATTGGAAGTGGCCCCATGACCAGGTGAATAACTACGTATCATCTTATGTATACTTAGTACAAAGACAATGTATTACATATGTTAAAACCTAGTTTAAAAATTCTCTGAAATTCCCCAACTGACCAATGTTGACATCTCTCTGCCCCTATTCAGCAGGAATAGTTACAGAAGAAAAGACCTTCCAGCCTCAACAACCTTAAAGATTTAAGGGTCCAAATGGTTCTGAGGGGAAAATGATGAGGAGAACAAAGCAAGAGAAATGTAGATAAAATTAAATTTCCTTACAACTTACAGCCCATTGATAAATGCCTGAGGCGAGCAGAGTGTGACATTCCTCAAGGCTTCAAGGTTGCCTTAATGTTCATGTTTTGCTAGACTAAAAGGGACCTTAGCTTAACAATAGCCAGACCTCCAGGATCCTGTAAATCTTCTTTAACATTGGAAATCTCTTTAGAGACTTTCATTCTCTCTACCCATCCCCCACAACTTAAAAGTAAAGTTTCAATCACTCCTCACAATCACAGTACACCTCTTTCAGCCTAAGGATCTTGTCCCTGTGCTTTAATAAAAACACCTATTTGCACCAAACAAAACAAAACAAAACAAAACAAAACAAAACAAAACACCTCTCAATTTCCTCAGATAAGACATAACAAGAGCCTTTAAAAATGCTCCTTTCTCATGACACCTGGTGGCTCAGTTGGTTGGGCATCCAACTTCATCTCAGGTCATGATCTCACAGTTCATGGGTTCAAGCCCCATGTCAGGCTCTGAGCCTGGAGTCTGCTTCAGATTCTGTCTCCTTTTCTCTCTACCCCTCCCCTGCTCATGGTGTGTCTCTCTCTCTCTCAAAAATGAAGAAACATTAAAAAATATATATTTTAAATGCTCCTTTCTCTTAATGTACTAAATTCTCTAGTAAGAATTTTTCTTAAGAATAGTTACATATGATTTCCAGAATTTATTTACAATATATCTCCCGTAGGATTGTATTTATAGGAGTAAAAAATTTGGACTAACTTTCCTCCAGCAAGAAGTTAACTAAATATGTTACATAAAATTTGATGTACACATACATGTATGTATAAATATATATTTGTATGTATTTGTAAACTATATAATATGTATGCATATTTATATAAAGATATTAAAATCCGTGTAGAAATGTTTTAAAGAGAATACGAAATTCTTTGTTCTACATGTTGCAAATACTTTCTCGGTTTGTCATTGCTCTCCATTCTATTTGTGACGCATTTACTATACTTTCAACTATATGAAAAGATATTAGTATGAATTAACAACACCAATTATGAACAATGAGACAGTAAGATACACTTCATGTGATTTTAGCTTTAGATTGATATGTTTATATATTCTATATAATCCTTTATGATGAAAACATGCTAAATTCATAAAACTAAAACATTAAAAAAATAAAATTTCCAGTTTTATTTTATTTAATATGTGGTATTTATTCAAATAGCTTACACAGAAAAATACTACATTAACTAGAACGACATATGTGAAGACATAAAACAGACTGTTCAGGAAGTCATGTTTCTCAGAATATTGTGACATGGGATAAAAGATTATATTTATTATTTTTTAGATAGAAAATGGAAATAAGAATTGTTAATAATCTGTACCCTGAACATATTTCTAAAAGTCACTAGTCAATATGTTCTTCTTTTGATGTATCACTACAACATATCACATACAAATGTTAGAATATATATATTTTTATAAATTTTCAGAAATTCTAGATTGTTAGAGACATTTATTACTAAATATTTTTCAATATGCATTCTCTCCAACAAAATTAAACTTACTGTGTAGATATCCTATATAATGATTTAATTTCTTTTGTTTTCATTTTTAGCTGTCTCAAATGCACAATTCTTATAAAATAACCTGAAATGAGAGGGGTTTGGTTTTGTTTTGTTTGGCTGCCCTTTATATGGCTAGTTTGAAAATATTTCTGAAATGAAACTTTCACTGCAGTCAAGTCACTCCTATTATCTTTCCGTGGTGCCAGCCATGAAGAAAAAAAAAATCCACTGCTATTTTAACAATCATATTAAAGAGTAAAAAGACCTTTCCAAAAGGTGAGAGCTTGCCTTTGGTACTGTTAGTTAAATGTCATATTTCCTCAAGAAATAGGAGGTACCTTTATTAATATAGTTGACTACAGTGGCATCTGCTACTCCCTTCTGAATTTAGAAAACCATGAAGTTTTTCCTATTTCTCATACAGATAATCTGGTTTACGTATTAACTATGGAAGCTGCCCCATTTTTTTTTTCTTGGTTCCATTCATTTCAAGCTTAGTTTAACACTAGTTATATTAGTTAGAATTCTTGTGATCAGAAGTGATAGAAACCCAGCTCCAACCAGGTTAAGATAAAAACAGAATTTTATAAAGACATGAGACATCTCACTAAACCCAAAGATAACAATCGCAAGGATTTCAGGAAAAACTCGAATGAGCAGCTTTCTTCTCTATTGCCTTCTGTGGTTCTGCTTCATGTTCTCTCTCACTGTCATTGCTGTTTCACTCTGGTCCACATGCTAGGGCGTGTGGTGATACAACTATTCCTAACAGTCCAAACCCCTGGTGAGAGCATGACATTCTTGACCCTACGTTCTAAGCCTCTTGGATAAGGACTCAGTATGACTAGCCAATTGTCCACCCCAGGCCAGTTGACAGAGGTCATATGGTTATAAGTTTGATGCAGCTGCTACACTATGGATGATAGCACTGGGAAAGGCCTAGATGTAGAAAAAGTGGAGGTTGACAGTACAACAAAGTAAGAGACATCCATTGCACTAGGGCCCTACCTCGACTATTCTCTATATTAGATTGTTTTTCACCTAAACTATAGAAATTCACTTAGGATCAGATGGAGGTAGAATGCTTTGATTCATGAATATCATGAGGAATCAGTTTTGATTTCTATTAAAAAAAAAATGTTGGTCCTAGCAACTTTATTCTTTCTGCAGTGCCAAGTATGTTGTTCCTAGTCAATCCCTCTTTCTTGCTGGTCCCCCCTGGCATGTGGTACAGTTGAAAATAAATCATTATGACAAGTGACATCATCTGAAACTCTTTGGTAAGCCCCAGGGAGAGCATCTTGGGTTCCTTCTCATCATCAAAACCTTTGGCCAAGCCATGTACCTGGTAGAGCTAAGCCAACAGAGTTCATCCCATATATCTTCTGAAGATATATGGGTAATTTATAGCATTACTCACCCATCTATCACATAAATGAAGGTAATTTTGCATCTTATATGTTCTCACACTCCTAACCCAGGAAATGACAACTGTACATTCCTCTAACTGGAAGGATACGATCAAGAAGGATATGATCAAGGATAGGAATCTACTACCACCTATCACCACATAGCCCAGGACATTTGTAGGCTATTCACAAGTTTATTTAGAGGCCCACAGTTACAGATTTCCATTCCAATTTTTCTATGTAATGCACTTTTGGCCAAGTAACTTAACCTTTCTGAAACTATCACCTTATCTATAAAAAGATGCTTGTTATAGCTAACTCTAATTGTTATAGTAAGTATTAAATAGGATAATATGTACAATGCTACAAGCACAGTTTTGTCTTTTTAATAAACATCAGTACTCGTTGCTCTTAACCCAACAACTCTGGAGGACAGAGGCTCCGGGTGGCCTTGAGATGACAGACACAACCAGGCTAACTGGTGGGATTCAGAAAGTCAGCCTCCATGAAGTCCCAGTCTCATACCTGGATGAGGGAGCACCATCTCTCCTGGCGCATAGAAGCTCCTGGTTGTCACAGCCTCCCTACACTTCACCCTACACTCCTCCTCGATGCATGTTGGCACCTCTGAGACTGGAAACAACTACAGATTTGAGGTTTGATTGATGTCTTTTAGCTGAGCAGCATAAAAATCACCTACTACATAATTAAAAGTGATAAAAATTAGGACAAAAAAAAAGATCACAAGAAAGACAAAAAAGATTGACATGTTATAATGGCAAAAATGCAAATAATTTTTTTTAATTTTTCTGTTTTCAAAACTTACTTCACGTGGTTATATTATTTTCAGGAAGAAAAATAAATTTTATTTATATTTGAAACAAACAGGGAAGCAATAGCAGTTTCAAAGAGTGTTTATCACAAAAGTGTTTATTTTGGTTAAAAAAACATGAAAAAGCCTAAATGCCTATCTACAGAAAATGGATAAAGTACGTTTGGGTATATTCACCAAATAAATTACTATGCACACATTGAAAACGACAATGTGGATTTATAGTCATTGAAATAAGATGAAATTCATGGGGCGCCTAAGTGGCTCAAGTCGGTTAAGCGTCCAACTTTGGCTCAGGTCATAGTCTCATGGTTCGTGGGTTTGAGCCCCACATCCAGCTCTGTGCTGACAGCTCTGAGCCTGGAGCCTGCTTCAGGTTCTGTGTCTCCCTCCCTCTCTGCCCCTCCCCTGCTCACGTTCTGTTTCTGTCTCTCTCTCAAAAATAAATAAACATTTAAAAAATTAAAAAAAGAAAAGAAAGAAGATGAAATCCTTAAAAACAGGTGATGGATCAGTATGACCTAATAAATGAAAAAGTATGTGCTGTATATGTAAAGACTAAAAAATTGTTAACATTCCTATAAATATATGGAATTCAGGATTTTACTTTGTACTCTTGTCTTTACAGTTTTTATATCATCTAAGTATTTCAATATATGTTTGCAATATAATTAAAATCAAATAAAGCTATTAACAATTTGGAGAAAAGTTAATGGTAAATTTTGACCTCGCTTCTGCCTTAATCCTCCCAGAGCTCTTCTTTTCAGTACCATCAAACACAGCCTGGCTGCTGCCTCTCCTTCCATCTCTCTCCACTCCTGACATTGTCTTAATGACCCTACTCTTAGTTAATCCCCAATACAGATGTTTCAGCCCTTGGTCTCTGAACCCAGATGTTGCAGCCAGACATTTCCTGCTTGAGTTTCTGCTTCTGTCTACCTGATGGGGTGCCAGACTCACCAGCCTTCCTGAGCTGCCCCAGGGATGTTCTATTGCAAGGGTGCTGGCCAGAGCCTTCGCCCTGGCACACTCTGTCAGCCTACCTGGCAATGTGCATTCTGCTTTTATAAGTGTTACAATTACTGGGGCACCCGGGTGGCTCAGTTGGGTAAGCCTCTGACTCTTGGTTTCTGCTCAAGTCATGATCTCATGGTTTGTGGGATCAAGCCTCATGTCAGGCTCTGTCCTAACAGCACAGATTCTCTCTGCTTTAGATTCTCTCCTCTCTCTGCCCCTTCCCCATGCTCTCTCTCTCTCTCTCTCTCTCTCTCACACACACACACACACACACAATAAATAAGTAAACTTTCTTTAAAAAGGATTACTATTACTACTACTATCATTATTTTTTGGTTACATGGAACAATTCCTCAAGTTTGTCAATAATTTAAATGACATATAATCCTTTTATAACATACCAAAATAGTTTTTGATTTTTTTTTAATATTTTTGTGTGATTTTGAGAGACAGAGACAGAGAGTGAGCGGGGAGGGGAAGAGAGAGAGAGGGAGCACAGAATCCAAAGCAGGCTCCAGGCTCTGAGCTGTTAACACAGTGCCCAACACAGGGCTCAAACCCGTGGACTGCAAGATCATGACCTGAACTGAAGTAGGAGGCTTATCCAACTGAGTCACCCAGGTGCCCCAAAATAGTTTTTTTAAAGTATCCTTTAATATGCCCTAAATTTCAAGAAATAATATTATAATTGAAACACTCCATTCCTTCCTTCCTATAAAAAGCAACTTTCTCTTGTATTTTTAGAAGGTACATTTATAATATTAAAACCACACTCAGTTTCTTTATTTATTTCAAGTTAAATGATACTCCTGAGAATGAATAGTTATTCATTAATAACTCTTCATTAATAAGCACTACTGATAATAAAATACACATCATATGGACATACAGTAAAATATATATTTTATAACACGACAATGATTCTGGTTTCTTTCTCTATAGGGCACTCGGCTTTATTATCAGTGTCCCGTAATAGACTCTGCAGCGACAGAGCTCAACCCTGGGCCTTGTTGCTGCTCTTGAGTCCACCAAAGATGCCCTAGAGGACTTGTGAGGGACTTGTGAGGATCATTGGTTTTGGGGTGCATCTAACCCCTCTCTGATGTACCTGCCTATAAGGGTGAGAGGCTTTAACTATGCACCCCCTGTCTGGTAAGGCAGCTACCCTTTTCTTCTCTATGAAGCTTTAGTCAATGTGAGACTGCATTAAAAATTGCTTGTGCCTTATCAAACATTCTTTTCTCTCAGTAAAGTTTCAGTTATCTGGAGGGAAAAAGAAAAATGTCTATCG
Organism: Lynx rufus; assembly: GCF_022079265.1. Taxonomy (NCBI): domain Eukaryota; kingdom Metazoa; phylum Chordata; class Mammalia; order Carnivora; family Felidae; genus Lynx; species Lynx rufus. Next base: position 58,081,462 of record NW_025814878.1, read on the forward strand.
CCAATTATGGAATTTGAAATTGACCTCCCTTTTGGCATACAAGGGCTAAAGTTGAAATTTCAAAAATTAGGAAACTTGGGGCGCCTGGGTGGCGCAGTCGGTTAAGCGTCCGACTTCAGCCAGGTCACGATCTCACGGTCCGTGAGTTCGAGCCCCGCGTCGGGCTCTGGGCTGATGGCTCGGGGCCTGGAGCCTGTTTCCGATTCTGTGTCTCCCTCTCTCTCTGCCCCTCCCCCGTTCATGCTCTGTCTCTCTCTGTCCCAAAAATAAATAAACGTTGAAAAAAAAAATTAAAAAAAAAAAATTAGGAAACTTGATGTTAACTTATTGTGCCTTAGGGAAATGAGGAGCAAAATATGACAGGCACAGTTTTGGATGTTTTATATAATTTACTTTACTAAAGTTGCACAGCAAGTCTGTGGGGAAAGCATTACAATACCCATTTCACAGATAAGATCACATACAGGTAAGATGCAAAGATGGTATTTGAATCCCAGGCTGTTTGTTCAAAAATTTATACCCTGTCTAAACACTGTTCTCACTATAGCTACATAAACAAATTTGCGGGGCGCCTGGGTGGCTCAGTCGGTTGAGCGTCCGACTTCGACTCAGGTCACGATCTCGAGGTCCGTGAGTTCCAGCCCGCTTCGGGCTCTGGGCTGATGGCTCAGAGGCTGGAGCCTGCTTCCGATTCTGTGTCTCCCTCTCTCTCTGCCCCTCCCCCGTTCATGCTGTGTCTCTCTCTGTCTCAAAAATAAATAAAAGTTAAAAAAAATAAAAAAAAATAAAAAAAATAAAAAAATAAACAAATTTGCTCCTCTACTTAATATTTTGAGTGTGTTTTATAATTGACTGAACTTTTATTTATTTGAATTTGACTTGTTAAATCAGTCACCAAATTTTAGGTACTCAGTGGGTGCTCTCATAGGCTAATTGAGGACCAAACTCCATTTGGTAAACACATTACCTGATAACCTCCACCACCATCACCATGATGAGAATGACCATTTTTGAGCACCTACTGTGTGCTAGGATTTTATTATGAAATTAGCACACACTGTTTTATTTAATTTTCACAGTTGTAAACCACAGATTACTACTTGTATCGATCAGGGTTCTCTAAAGAAACAGAACTAATGAGAGAGAAAAAGAAAGAGGGAGCCAGAGAGAGACAGAAAGAGAGAGAGAGAGAGAGAGAGAGAGAGTTTTATTTTAAGGCATTGGCTCCCAGGAATGTGGGAGCTAGCTAATCCATAGGACAGACAGACAGGCTGGAAACTCAGCATGATTTCTATGTTACAATCCTGAGGCAGAATTCCTTCTCCAGGAAACTGCAGCGTTTTGCTCTTAAGGCTTTCAAATGGTTGGATGAGACCCACCATCCACATTACCAAGGGAAATGTCCTTTACTTAAAGTCAGCTGATTGTAAATGTTAATCACATATACAAAAGAACCTCCTGGAAACATCTAGACTAATGTTTGACCAAGCATTTGACACCATAGCATAACCAAATTGACACATATAATTAATCACCACACTACCCTTTCTATGAAGCCTCACTTTTCTTGATAGCATACTTTAAACAAGGCCACACTCACCAGTTTATTTCTCACGTAGGCCAGTTGGCTTTAGCATCCTACTACCCTCACCCCACCTAATTTCCATCCCTTAAATTCTATCTTGCATCTACATGTTACCTCTAAACATGTCTTTATAAATCACTGCCTGCTTTTTGTCACAAGATCAACTGATTGCTGTGTTACTAACAACTTAGAATAGGCAAAGAGTTCATAGCTTTGACTTTGATTTGTATACCAAAGCCAACACCGTAATCCAAGTCTAGGTCTCCTCTGAACCAGATAATCCAAGCAAAGCGAAATCTATTACCTCCACACAGTTTCCTTAAAGCCATTTGATATGCCAACAGTGAACATTTGCCTTTAGAAAAAGCTTTCATCCACAGTGTTTCATTTAATCCACAAAATGTAGCAGGCATCATTATTTCTCATGTTTTGTAGATAAAGAAACAGAAACCAGTAGGCTAAGTAACTTGCCTGTGCTCAAAGAACTTGTGTATAAGATATGGAAGATCTAGAACGTAATCCATTCACTCAACATATGTCACTGAATCTGTCATATTTTAGGCTCTGGGATCAAACAGTGAACAAAACATACACACCACCTGCCCTTACAGAGTCTAAATGCTAAAACGTGTCATTAGATACCAAGCCAAAAACTATGTATACATAGGGTGTCAGATGCTAATAAGTGTTAATAAAGAAAAATAAGTCAGGTAGCCATTAGGGTATATGAGTTGGGGGTGGGGGAGTGTGAGTTGTGATACAAAATAAGGTGGTCAGGAAGTGCTCATTGAGAAGGTAGCATTTGTTCGAGGTCTGAAAGATATGACTGAGCAAGTCCTGTGGGAATCCTGAGAAAGAAGGTGTCATACAGAAGGGAAGTACTGGTGGAGAAGCTGCCTAATGTGTTTGAGAACCACAGTGGAAGAATTACAGCAGGGTGCTGTCTTAATTCATGCTAATCTGTCATTCCCATTTTCAGATGCCTTTGCTATCAAATTCTATTTGGCAAATCTACATGGAAAGTCAAATATGGTTTACAATATGAAAGCTACAAAATCTACAATCATAATTTTATCCTTCAACATATCTACTAAATTGATACTTCTTATGTGTCATAATAGGAATTTATAGTTCACTTATTAATGGTGCTACAAATTAACTGAAGTGACTGGAAACTAAGCATCGATTCTACTTCTTAGCCAATCCAAAGAGTGATTGTGGTTTTTAAAAATCCTTCTCGGGGCGCCTGGGTGGCTCAGTCAGTTAAGCATCCAACTTCGGCTCAGGTCATGATCTCACGGTCCATGAGTTCGAGCCCCGTGTCGGGCTCTGTGCTGACCGCTCAGAGCCTGGAGCCTGTTTCAGATTCTGTGTCTCCCTCTCTCTCTGACCCTCCCCCATTCATGCTCTGTCTCTCTCTGTCTCAAAAATAAATAAACGTTAAAAAAAAAGAATTTTTTAAAAAAAATAAAAATCCTTCTCATTTTGGGGAATAATTTAGGCTTGGCAGTGCTTTGTTGAAAATGTATTAAGAATTTTAGAAAACTACTGTTTAAAAAGCCCTTAATAGAAGTTACTTTTATAATGCAAGGCAAATTTGAACAAAAATTTGCACCTTAAAGCTATAATATTTGACCATAACTATATTACCAGAGTTTCTTGTTTTATAGGCAGGTTTTTCAAAACACACTAATATATATTAGTGGTGTCTGTGAAAGATGCTTGTTCATATCATCTCATGAGCCTTCTTATATGTTGATCTTTTATCTAAAATCTGTATCCATATAATGCTATTTAAACAATATTAAAGTGGTGTTGATAGAAGAGACTAGTCTTATTGCTTACAGTTAAGTTGAATCTGGGTAATATGTTTTACCAATAAAATCTGTGGTCATTTTATATAAGATATACCAATTACCCAGTAAATTCTGCACCTATCGTATCACGCTTACTGCCATTTAAGTCATATAAATATAGCAAATAAATGTTCAGGTTCACAGCAGTTTGTGGCACATTTCTCATACATTTCGTTTTGCTACTATTTCCTTTCAATCCCTCCCCCCAAAGTGGTAAGGTGTAAGGTATCCATTTTCTATTTCCTCCTTTTCAATTCAGCCAGATGTCCAAGTACCACGTGTGGAGGAACAGGGATTGCAGTGACAAAAAGCCAACTAACTCCATATGCAGAAGTATTCAAAAAGGAACTTCTTAAATTGGGATTTAAGAAAAGCTGAACTTGTTAAAGTACACTTTAAGATTTTTCTGTATTTTCCAATAAATGCTGTGAAGGAGCTGCTTCAAGCATAGTAACAATCAATAGCAAAAAGAAACTTTTAAAAATCCCATTGGTCCTGCAGCCTCTTGCCAGAGTCCCACACAATAGCAAATACTTAGGAGGAGAATGGCTGCAGTGGAGCAACACTAATACATTTGACACAGCTTCCACCCCGTCATTATGCAGGGGGGTCTGCGTTTATCCCTTTGTACATTGGAGACTCTTTTAACCAGGAATCCCAGGATGAAACGGAACCATTTTCCTCACGGCAAAACAAATCCTTCTCTGGTGAATTTTGTTATTGTTTATCGTAACGCTGTTTTATCAGCGCTAAACTGTATGAACGCTTCAATTAGTTCTTGATGAATGATCCCATAAAAGCATGTAGTTTCATTTCCCCTGCCACCAGATATTTCACTGAGCGTTATTAAATGAAATATAATTGGGATAAGATTCAGGAAACGTGGATAGCTGTAGTGCTCCTCAGTTCAGCCTAAAATGGTTAGTCATCGGTGTAGCTGAATCACATTTGATGCACTGTCCATAGAGATTCCCATCGCTTGATCCTGGGGAGAGCATACAGGCAGTAGATATAGTCTGATGCACAATCTCTGTCCCTTAGTAAGGTTAAAGGCCTATGGTAAGGTGCTGAGTTCAGTGTTAGGTCAAAGAGTTGTTATGTCCACAGAGGAGCAAAAAGCATCTGCATCAATCAGACGATAGAATATACCCACATTATAGGTTACATAGCAACTATTACATTGTTCCAGTGATAGGTGGACACCATCAGTTTTCTTCTTTCTCCTTAGTATAGGAACCCCAGTTTTTAGGTAGGTGCATTGACACATAGAATAAAAGACTAACTTCTCTGCTTCCTTTGTATGTTACGGTGCTATGGCCAAAAGAAATGTAAATATGAGGTATGAGACTTCTGAGAAACCTTTTTAAAGGGAGCTGATTCAGCTGAGGTCAGACTTCTTAAAAACCCTTTCTATCTTTCTTCCATCTTCTGGCCTGCACTGCAGAAGCAAAAACTGAAGCTTCAGCAGCTACACTAGATCAAGACATGGCCTGTGGTAGGATATTAGTGCAGAAAAAATAGAAGCTTGAGTGCCTGAAGTCATTCTGGAGCTACCATCTAAGCCTTGACCTGCTATCCCAAGTTTTCATTTATATATGATACTTCACTCTTCTGATTGCAACATTATTATAGGCAAAAGAACCAGCTATAACTATAACTGAGACAATTATTGAACCTTAATATATGTATTTTTTTCAACATATTTTTAAATAATGGAATATCACTACCTTGTGTTGGTCATTTTATGAAGCATTCTAATGCATTTTCACATTTCATCTTTAAAACAAACCTGTAAGCTAGGTACTTATATTATCTCTTTTAAAAATTAGAGAAGGAAATCACAAAACCATTCAGCACATACTCTGATTGGTGACGAGGGTATCTGGGAGAGGAGAGGGATCAAAATTCAGGATTTCAATGTTTCTTTCTTTAATGCAACAGGTAATACTTTTATATTTACATCATGTGTTACTGATCATTCTGAGTGCTTGGAACACATAAATGAACAAAATAAAGATCCCTGCCCTCATGGAACACATATTCTAGGATAGTCTCAAGAGTTCTTAACTACAACCGTGAACAATATTTTACAATGTGGTCTGGACCCCTCGGCCACCCAAGATACTTTTAGTGGATACACACGATCAAACTTTGTCATAATAATACTAACGCATTTACTTTATTTCTTTCACTGTGTTCATAATTGCACCAATGGTACAAAAAGTAGAGGTGGATACAGCTGCTGGCAGTTTGCACCACACCACTAGAAGTCATGGTTATTTCTCACCACCACAGATCCACATTTAATAAATAAATAGTTCAACTAATTAATTAAATGAAGAGCTTCCCTTAAGAATATCTCAGTAAAGCAATAGAAATTTATGATTTTATTAAATCTTGACACTTGAGTACACCTCATTTTAATAACCGTGTGATGAGGTGGGAAGTATACAAAATGCACTTTTGCTATATGCTGCAGTACGATGGTTATCTGGAGGAGAAGCACTTGCAAAAATGAATCACAAGCTGAACTAGCTAGTCTTTCATGGAATATCATTTTACTTGAAAGAATTAATGACAAACTATTGTTATTCAGGCATGGATATTTGGGAGATACTTTATTGAAAATGATTAAAATAAACTTGTCAGAGGAAGAAACCAATGGTGTTTTCTGCCAGTGATAAACTTTGAGCTTCACATTACTTAAGATTTTTCTGATGAAATTGGTGATGATACTGATAACATATTTTCTATAACCCATCAGAGGCATCCATTTAGCAACTGAGTTTTAACATAGTGTTGTTTACTATTCAAGTATCTCCTTAAAATTAAGATGATGTCAGTTTTTATATGTTCATATTTATATATTTGATATCAGGATAGTAAGATTTACTCTTTGGGGTTTTGTAAAATTTAAAAGAGATAACAAGTGTGGGGTGCCTGGATGGCTCAGTCGGTTGAGCTTGAGCGTCTGACTTTGGTTCACGTCATGATCTCACCTTTTATGGGTTCAGGCCCCTGTGGGGCTTTGTGCTGTCAGATTCTCTGTTTCAGATCTTCTGTGCCCCGCCCCCCCCCCCCGCCTCTCTCTCTCTGCACTTCCCCTGCTCACGTTCTCTCTCTCTCACAAATAAATAATAAAACGTTTAAAAATAATAAAAAGTAAAAGAGTTAACAAGTGTTAAGACACTGAAAACACCTGGAACATTACAGGTACTTAAACATTTTGATTTTCTTTTGATATTTTCATTTTCTTGGCCCCAGGAGTTCCTTTGATAATAAACTAGCTCTCATCCACTATGGTGGCCATGAAAATAAGCCTCTCAGATCTTTCCCAACTGCAACAAAGGATAATTGACCTTGGGCCTTAGCTCATTCCTCTCAGACCCAGAGTTTGCACCAAAGCTGCGCTTCCCACAGGCTATTCCTGTTCAAGGACTGACACGGCAAGGATGCTAAGGCAGCCCTGCTCCTAGGGAAGCAGTCAGAAAATTCTCAAAATTCTGGTCAGAAAAGCATTGGGAGTCCAGAAAATCAGTTTGCCCAAAGAGCTAAAGAGTTGAGAATGTATTAAGTGAATCTGTTACTAGGTGGAAAGCTGTCCTGGGATATGGAACTACAAAGATTTGTGAGGTGGCTTCAGTTGACTATGAATAAGACACAGAGACTAATAGGCAGAAAAACGTAATATCAATTAACCCCAAACCTTTGTAACCACAAATTTCAATTCAGAAATTCAAATTCATTTAATTTTGCTCACGGTGAGTTCTGGCCATGTGTACATTTTAAATGGTCTATAAAACTGTATCATTTATTATACTGAGTTCTATTCTATCATATATTTGAGTCATACAGACAGACACAGAGACACAGACACACAGAGACACATACACACACGCTCCATGTTTTAGTCCTCTTTCAATTGTAGAATGAAATAACCACCTTGGGAAAACAAATAATTGAAGGAGAGAAAAGAGGATTAACCTAACCCATGACCTGCTCCTGATCCCCATAATCTTAAATTTAATATATTCTGAATCAGCTTTCCATATGTTTTTAGAAATAGAATACTATAAATAGGAATAAAATTATATTTTCTATTACAAACAATACTTAGACTACACTGATAATAATAAAATGTAAATATAGAAATAATAAGTAACAATGCAATAAATGGTAGAAAGTAAAAATTACTGCAAAAGTTTTCTGTTCTTTCCTCTAACATCTATGCATTTCAGTAACTTTTCTTAGACATTCAATTTACTTGTAATTATGATACCATTTTATGTCCAAAACTCTCACAACCCAAACAAATTTGAAATTTAGACAAAAAAAAAAAAGGATTATTTGGCTACATGCAAATTTCTGGGATGGAAAATTGTGGCAATTGTGTACTTGACAATGATGACCATGGTGATGATGGCTTAGCACTCATCACTTTTCACAGTTTTCCCTAAGATTAACTCAACCTCACAGTGTGTCAGTCAAGTGGATGAAGCAGATAAACGTTTTTACCTAAAGAGAAAAGTACAGCAGTCCAGATGACTTACTTGTCATCACAGAACTTGTTCTCCTGACTTGTAGGCTCCTCCTCGAGATCACACATAACATGAAGTAAGGTAAAACTGTGTTACATGATTCAAAACCATAGGGTTTTGTTCATCATTTACATACTATTTTCCCCTGGATTCTTATATGAGAGTTAAAGGAATATAGAAATATAGCTTTTGACACTAATCTTATTTTCTTGATAAGTAGATCTTACCATATTTTACTTAACAGTTAAAATGGTTCAAATCAAATGGGAACATTTCAAAAGTAGATTGTATATAAACATATCAGTTCTTCACAACTCGATCTGCAGGTTCAGTACAGCCTCAATCAAAATCTCAGCAAGTTATTTTGTGGATATCAGCTAACTGATCCTAAATTTTATATGGAAAGGCAAAAGACTGAGAATATCCTACATAGTATTGAAGGAGAAGAACAAAGTTGGAGGATGACAATACCCGACTTCAAGATTTACAATTAAGCTACAGTAATCAAGACAATTTGGTACTGGCAAAATAATAGACAAATAGATCAATGGAACAGAATAGAAAGCCCAAAAATATATCTGCATAAATATAGTCAACTAAGCTTTGACAAAGAAACAAAGGTAATTGATGCAGCAAAGATAATTTTTTTCAATAAATGGTGCTGGAAAACTGGATATTCAGATGCAAAAAAAAAAAAAAAAAAAGGAATCTAGACACAGACCTTATACTCTTTAAAAAAATTAACTCAAAATGGATCATGGACCTAAGTGTAAAATGTGAAACTATAAAATTTCTAGAAAACAACACAGAAACTCTAGATGACCTTGGGTATAGCAATGACTTTTTACATACAACACCAATGGCAAAATCCATTGAAGAATTGATAAACTGGAGTTTATTAAAATTAAAAATTTCTTCTCTACAGAAGAATGTCAAAACAATAATAAAAAAAAGAAACAAACCACAATTTGGGAGGAAATATTTCCAAAAACAATATTTCTGAGAAAGTGTTGTTTAAAAAAAAAAATATATATATATATACATATATATATATATGTTCACACAAAGAACATTCAAACTCAACAATAAGACAACAAATAACCCAATTAAACATGGGCCAAAGTTCTGGATAGACACCACACAAATATTATATGGATGCAAATAATCATATTAAAATATGCTCCACATCATATGTCTTCATGGAAATGCAAATTAAAACAAGATACTATTGGGGCGCCTGGGTGGCGCAGTCGGTTAAGCGTCCGACTTCAGCCAGGTCACGATCTCGCGGTCCGTGAGTTCGAGCCCCACGTCAGGCTCTGGGCTGATGGCTCGGAGCCTGGAGCCTGTTTCCGATTCTGTGTCTCCCTCTCTCTGCCCCTCCCCCGTTCATGCTCTGTCTCTCTCTGTCCCAAAAATAAATAAAAAACGTTGAAAAAAATTTAAAAAAAAAAAACACAAGATACTATTAGATACTATTAGCTACCTATTAGAATGGTCAAATGTCAGAACACTGACAACACCAAATGCTGGCAAGGATGTGGAGCAACAGGAACTCTCATTTATCACTGGTAGATGTACAAAATGATAGAGCTACCGTGCAAGTTAGTTTGGCAGTTTCTTACAAAACTAAATGTACTTTCACCATACTATCCAGCCACAGCAGTGTTTGATATTTACCCAAAGAAATTGAAAACTTATGTCCTACCTACATAATTATAGTAGCATTATTCATAAGTGCCAAAACTTGTAAGCAATTAAGTTGCCCTTCAGTAGAAGAGTGGAAAAACTGTGGTAATTCAGATAATGAAATATTATTTGGTGCCAAAAAGAAATGAGCTATAAAGCCATGAAAAGACATGGAGGAAACTTATGTGCATATCACTAATTGAAAGCCAATTTGATTGTACACTTGAAACTAATATAACACTACATGTTAACTATATGGAATTAAAATTTTAAAAAAGACCTTGAGAAGTACATGCTAGTCCTATTATTTAATGAGTTGACTTCAAGTCTCTTCTTATCCATATTATTTTGATTTTATAAACATTGAATATGGGTCAGCTTCATAAACATTTATTATTCTAAAAAATAGAAAGAAGCCAATTTGAAAAGGATATGTATTACACGATTCTAACTATATGATATTCTGGAAAATGCAACACTATGGAGACAGTAAAAACATCAGTGGTTAGTAGGGGTTAAAGGGGAGGAGAGATGACTAGGCAGAGCACAGAGGAGTTTTAGGGGGTGAAACTACTTGGTATGATACATAACATTGATACCTGTCCAAACCCATAGAATGCACAACACCAGGAATGAACCCTCATGTAAACTATGGACTTTGGGTGATAATGATGTGTCACTGTAGGTTCCTCAGTTGCAACAAAAGTACCACGCTGGTGGGGGATAGTAATAGTTGGGGAAACTGTACATGTGAGGGGGCAGAAAGTATATGTAATCTCTCTTTTCTTTGTGCTCAATTTTGCTGTGAACCTGAAACTACTCTAAAAACTGAAGTCTATTTTTTTTTTAAAAAGTAGATTGCGTATGATCTGCATAACATTTTTAAATTATAATCTGAGACTTGGGTACTGAAAGCAGTATTTTGTAGAGCTGTGGGAATTTTCTTTCAGAGCCTTCATAATGCTGTTGGGCTTCTACTTTAAAAGACTTCATTTTGCTAAGGGGTGGCATGTTTTCCACTTTGAAGATTCTGACATGTTTAAATGGTCCTGTCTTTGAAGAAATGAGTATCTGTGGGATTCCCTGGTGAGGAAGTTTTCTATTCAGGGAGAAAGAAAGTCCTCTGTTGAAATTATTTACCAGATTATGGTTTTAACCCTGGAGACAGTCTAATCCCTGACAGGGTTATCATCTTTTTGAAAATATTAATATGTTTGGAAAAGGTTCTACTTCTGAAGAAATTCTGATTGCTGGAAGGAGGCTATCTTTAAAATTTTAGCAAGTTGTTGTTTTCAAGAGTGTTCTGTAGTGTAAGATGACTTCTCTGGGAGAATATTAAAATAAGAGGTAATTTCTTCTGTTGGCATTTCCTTACAGAATTCTATGAAAATCAGAATAGAACTAGTATGTCATGAAGTGTGCAAATCAATGTTCTCATTTAGTACATTAATTTAAAATGTTAAATGAAATTTGTTTAACTTAAAAGTATGTGTATGCTTTTATTGGTCATCTCTTATATGTTGGCAGTTTAAATATATAAAAGACATCCACAAAAACAATGATAAATATTAAGTCTGAGGTCTACTAATGAAGGAAAAAGCAATATCTTTATCAGTTGTCCTTTTTATTCCATTTTTAAGACACAAAACATTTCTGAAGATAACACAGATTCCTCAATTGGAGAATTCGCATGAACAAAATGAAAGAAAATGAAAGGAATAAAGGGTTGTAATTATAAATATTTTAATGTTTTTCATAGAGACAAAAAAATGAAATGAAAGAAAGAAATGGGGTGGTAAAGAAATAAGTTAGGTAATTACACGAATATTATCTCACTTTCCTCCCGGTATGATGTGAAGCACAATGAGGAAAGGGCCACAAAATAGTGGGGGAAAAGAATAGTGAACTTAATAATGAATCTAATTTCACTAAAAACACTAAACTGAAACACAATGGTTGTTTCAGTAAAGTTTTATTTAATTTTTTCTTTATTTTTCTGATTTATGTGTTTCATATGAAGAAATATCTAGTTTGCAAATATTTTTTATGCAACTTGAAAATCTCAGGAAGAGATATGTAATTATGTAAAAACAGTGTGAAATTACAATAAATCCAGAGTGAAACTTTATATGATTCAATGGCTTGGCCTAGCAGTAAAAGCATTTAATCTAGAGCTTGGCCCCAGACTACTTTGTAATTGTATGTCCTCTGATCACTTTACACAGTCTTCAGCTAAACTGCAGCCCTCATTTTCCTGAGCACCTCCATATACTTTTGCTCATTTTGTCTCCCTCTCCTAGAATATCGAGTCAATGCCTATACTAATTTTAAGGATTACCTTAGTCCATTCAGGCTGCTATAGCCAAATACCAGAAACTGAGTGGATTATATAGAACAGAACTTTATAACTTATAGTTCTGGAGGCTGGGAAGTTTAAGATCAAGGTGCTGGCAGACTGGGAAATAAGAACCCACTTCCTGGTTCATAAACGGTCTTTTCTCTGTGCCTTCACTTTGAAAGGAAAACAAACAAACAAACAACTAGCTCTTTGGGATCTCTCTTATAAGGGCATGAATCCCATTCACGAGGGCTCTACTCTTAAGACCTAAGCTCCTCCCAAAGGCCCTACTTCCAAATACCATTACACTGGGCATTAGGTTTCAATATATGAGCTTTAGGGGGACACAAACATTCAATCTATAGCAAGGATCAAGCCAAGTTTTGCTTCTTCCTTGGAGCTGTCACTGGCATCAGAGCCCATTGGACCTCTGTGTTCGTGGAACTGCAACTGTGTATGTTCTTGTATATCCCTGGGTCAAGGTCCATTGTTGAATAACTTGTAGGAAGAGATAGGCACAAGCCCAGTTCTATATAAGATATGACTTTGCATTTTTGAGTTTAATATTTTAAAGTGGAGAATCCCTATTCACCAAGATGTTGTACAAAGTGAGAATTATTAATGACTTCAATATTTTGCTGGTTCAAGAAAAACAGATCTCATATTTAACCATGAGTCTGCCTAATTTAATAAGGTATTATTTGATTATTTAAAGTTGCATTTTTCCTTGAATAAGATGTTTATATTATTGCTATTATACTCTATTTCAAATAGATATTCAATCTGTTATTGCTAGACATTAGAATGAGAAATGAAACATCATGGGGCACCGGAGTGGCTCAGTTGGTTAAGTGTCTGACTTCAGCTCAGGTCATGACATCACGGCTTGTGAGTTTGAGCCCCACATTGGGCTCTGCGCTGACAGCTCAGAGCTTGGAGCCTACTTTGGATTCTGTGTCTCCCTCTTTCTCTGCCTCTTCCCTGCTTACTCTGTCTCTCTCTCAAAAATAATAAATAAACATTTAAAAACAGAAATAAAATTTCATTGTACATTCATTATTTGCTGTTTTAAAAACTTGGTACCTATACAGATGGATCTATTTATTGTTATGTGTTATTTAACCAAATGTGATTCTGTTAACACAGAATAGCCTTCTCTGATCTGGAGGTTTACATACATATGTGGATGTAATTTCCCCCAACATTCCTTCATTTGAATCAATACACAGTTTTTCATAGAGCAAATCATGGCTTTATATGGGAATTAAAAAAAAAGTGCAAACTACAAATGCAAATCTGGGTACTCAAATTTCACGGCATAATCTAAAATATGATTAATTACTACTTTAAGGTTATCATTTGAATGAAAACATAATATTAAGTGAAGTTCTGATAGAGAACTTCCGTCTGTAGTAGAAAACTATTTCATGTATAGTATATCTGCAATAAATAGTCGATGACTAATTGATCAATATTGATATGTGTACTACATTAAAATAAGATTATAATTGGATATAAAATAATTAGATTTATGAATCTGTCCTTTTAAGGCTCTTAAAATAGAGTAATAAAGATAGAATTAAACTAGTGAAAAATATGAGACTAGTTAAATACGCATATGGAAACTATACTACAAGTCTACATTCTCAAATTATTTTAATTATTTGGAATTTTTTTCCAAAACGTTGTTAAGATAAACGGGGAAAAAATATGACTTCTTCTAAAAACTTTTCTTGATCAGCACCACTACTTCTCCATAGCAGGATCCCTTGCTCTTTCAGACTCCATTTTCTAACTTTACCCATTCCCATTCTGACCTCTGGAAACTTCCCTTCAAACAGCTCTTGCTAAGGTTAGCTATGATCTTTAGTCACCAAATCTGATGAAAAACTTCAGTGTTAATTTTAATAGCATTTGATGCTATTTACATTCCTTCTTTTAAAATCTTTCTTCTGCTCCCCTTGTTGTTTTCCTGCACGTACTTTCTAGCATATTTCCTCTTCATTGGCCCTTGACTAAGATCGCCCCTCTGTCAATGTTGCAGCTCTTCACAACTTGGTCCTATACTTCTTTTTCATTATTCTATATTTTCTTCTGTCTCACACATGCACATGCAGTCAATTAATATTTTACCTCCTTATCCCATTCTAGATCAAACATTCCATTATGTAAGGCAGAAGCCTCTGAGTCATTATAGAAACCTTCTAGCCTGTAATCCATATACCAAATTCATCATAAAATTCTACCATTTTATGTCCTAGATATTCCTTATTTTCCCCGTGACAATAGTTTATTATTAAGGTGAACCCTGATTCCCACCAGTTACTTATTATAAAGGTGAACCCTGATCCTCACAATAGGCCTATCCGTAGGATTTTTGATAGGGAGCACGGGCACCAGGACTGCCCAACTTTTTGGATTCGCAGCACCAGGGATCAGCAACCAGCAGAATCTGGTCGTACTGGATGAGGATGTCTTTGATCTCTTTCTTGGAAGCCTCATCCACGTATTTCTGATAATAGGCCACCAGAGCTTTGGAGGTGGACTGGAAGACTGTAAATCTGGGCCACATGACCACCACCTTTTACTCAGTCTCAGATGTCCACCCTGGCAAACAACTCCTTGCCCAGAAACAAAACAGGTGCAGTAGTTTGTATTGCTGCATGAGCAGCTCAATCTTCCAGGGCCTGCCCATTCACCCTGTTGATGCTGTTGCCCCATTTGCAGTGCTCCACGGCTATGACCTTCTTCTTGCATCTGAGGACCTGCACTGGACTGCAGAGGACCCTTAGATGGCATGGTCGTGAATGTAGACAAGACCTCCTCACCAAGTGGTGCACAAATTCCTCTCTAATTCCTCCAGTTTATTTCACAAAATCCCACTGTCCCCTCTTTACCTCTATGCATATTGGCTTTGTTTTATGACCTCGGATTCATTTATCCATATCTTCTGAAGTCCATATCTTCACTAGTACCTTAGATTTCGTGGATAAAGATTTCAATCAAGTAGTTTTGTGGGGGGAAAATATGATTTCTGGAATTGGGAATGCCTAGATTTGAATCTCAGATTATTTGTTATTAGCATTGTGACTTCCACTTATTATGAAAGCTTTCTCAACTTTAGTTTCCTCTTCTATGAAATATAGATAATAATACTTCCTAACAAATGTGCTGCGAGGATTAATGTCATGCTACTTACTTCCCTGAGTTGAAGTAGGATTACGTTGATTTAGTTTCTAGCTCCCAAGGTACTTAAACATATCAGGTGTTCAATAAGTATCTAATGAATGAAAGTAAAGGACAGAAAGAGGAGATAGATGAAAGGAAAGGAGAGGAGAGAGAGGAAAGAGGAGGGGAAGGGAGGGGAGGGGAGGAGGCTATAAATGGATACATTTACAAAAGGAAGGAAAGAGAAGGGAAGGGAAAAATGCAAAGAA
The DNA here is from genome assembly GCF_022079265.1 of Lynx rufus. NCBI lineage: Eukaryota > Metazoa > Chordata > Mammalia > Carnivora > Felidae > Lynx > Lynx rufus. Next base: position 58,096,905 of record NW_025814878.1, read on the forward strand.
ACTGAGAATTTCTCCTTTCCAATTCTCTCCTTTCCAAACTCCAATTTCTCTGCAAACAACAGATTACATAGACTTGAATGAATCATTCATGAAGTGGACTAAGAAAAAAATATAGTTGATTGGGATGAAAGGGACAGGAAGAGGATGGGAGAGTGTCACTCTTATGCAGTAAGGAGAAAGGAAACATTACAGATGTGTGAGAGATTATTCTAGCCTTTGCACCTCAAATAGATTGCAGCATGAGAATGATGAGGGAAGAAACCACATATGTAGTAATGGGTCTGCATCTGGGTTCAGGGTGGGTGTGAGACAAAAAATGGGGAGGGAAACATAGAAAAATTATAAGGAAAATTGCTAAATGTTATTTACAGACTGGCTGTGAGGGATCATGTTAACTGAACAGATCAAATAAATACTGAACATCATCCCACAAGCATACGTTCCCTTCTCCAACCTTCAGGTGTCCAGTCATGTTGCACAGGTTGGCCAGTTGGGAAAGTAGGATAAGGTTAATGAGCATGGTGGAATGGTGAACAGATGATTGTTTTGGGGTGGAAGACACATATGTGACATAACACATCTGGCTGATTTCTAAAGACAGGTGATCTCAGTGCATCTGGGAAGATGTGAGTAGGTCAGGGATGGAGATAAGCTTTGGGAGCAAGCTACATGTACTGATAGTTTGTATCACTTAAAGACCGTTGAGAAGTAATTTTGTCAGTAACCGGAAGGTCAAGGGGTAATTATCTCAGAGGAATGGAATGTAGCTATGAGGGAAAGCAGGAGAGAGGACATATGGATAAGGAAAAAAACCCTGAAAAATACTAGTGAAATTCTGGATAAGGGTGGGGTCTGAATAGTAAATGCCTCACTGCAGTAAGGTTAGAGGTATTTTACTACCTCTTTCCAGAATGGGGGACCAAATGGGGAAAACATGTGCCAGTCTGACATCTGGTAGTTCCTATTTCTCTAATCTGGGTGAATAAATTCTATGAATGGAGGAAAGAAGCAGTGGCCCAACTTTAAGGATTTTACATATTAAAATATGTAGGAAAGATGGGGTAAACTTATATGAAAAGAACTTGAAAATGGGTAACATACCTTATCAAACAGAGAGAGATGTAAGTTGCCTTCTTTTTTTAAAAAGCTTATTTTTATTTATTCTGAGAAAGATACAGAGAGCAAGTGGGGGAGGGGCAGAGAGAAAAGGAGACAGGATCTCAAGCAGACTCCATCCACTCTGTCAGTGCAGAACCTGATGTGGGCTCAAACCCACCAACCTTGAGATCATGACCTGAGCCAAATCAAGACCTGGATGCTCAACCAACTGAGCCACCAGGCACCCCTGTAAGTTGCCTTCTTTAGAGCACGTGTGGCAGTTATGCCTCAAAGAGCTTCTAAAGTATTACTTAAACTGAAGGTCTTCTATAACTTCACACACTTATGTAAATATGCTTCTTTTAGTTAATTCTATTACCTTATTTATTCTCCTTAGTTCAAATCTGACATAATTTGATACCTGCAGTTCTTATAAAAAACATGCTTTAAATTATTTTGAATTTGATTGGGTTAAATGGCAGATAGTAGCTCAGCTTGGTACTAATAGTCATATATTTCTTTATTAATCAAAATGCATACATTGCAGAATATTTAATGTTTCCCCAGTGAGAAAAGGTGGAATGAAGGAATATATGTAATACAACGTATTTAACCATTTTTAATCAAAATGAAATCGCTTTCATCTTTTTGAGGGGATGATTCTCTAAGGACAGTAATGTAAAAAACAATATGAACGGTCACTAAGGCTATTTTTGTTCTGTGTTTCAGACTTAAAATATACCAGGCAAATAGAGTAAGATGCTGAAAAAATATATACTCTACCCTGATTAATGGATGCTATACATATCTTTCTGCTCTGTCTGCTTGGTTAGCTTTGTTTCAAATGTGATACAGATCTTATGCTGCACAGCAGATCCAGAAATAGTCCATGTTCCTTTAAATTCAGGCAATGCATCATATTCTATTACACTGTGTCACATCAGTCTATGACAGTAAAGCATGAGTTATGTGGATATGGACCAGTAGGTGAACTAGTCCCAACACATGGACGATTTGAAGATCAAGCAAAATATTCTTGTGAAAAAATATTTAAAAAAATAGAATCATAAATAATATATAAGACACAAAGGACACTGTTTCTTATTTACTTACAAAATCAACATTCCACATAATCTTTCCAAAAAACTCTCAAAAATGCATCTTAACCACATGCATTTATATGATCTGGCTCTTAGATAAAAGTTTTTCTATGTCAAATTTCACTTTTGTTTTTTCCCAGATATTAGTTATGGGAAAGATAAATAATGCATCAGAGTCTGTCTTCATATCATCTATGTCTAACAAAACAATAATGGGAGACATTAAAATGGAAACCAAAGAAAAGGCTTTCAAGGACAAGAAATTACGCTTGTTGTAAAAATCCATATTATTCCAGTGGGGTCTTAAGGCAGAATATGTGAGCAAATTAAATTGCTACTCATTACTATTACAATTATCATTAATTAATATTTATTGTTCCCTGATCTGCCAGGTATTGCAGAGAGTTTTAAGATGTATATAGTTTTAAGATATACATAGTTCCAAACAAGAGAGCATACAAAATGAATTAAAAAACACACTTGAGAATAACAGGAGGGAACAACTAAGAAAAGAAAGATGGAAATTTAGAATATCGCAAATCTAAAGTTCTCCTATACTGATATATGATTATTTAAAATTAAACATTCAGAATGTTTAACCAAATTGAGTATGAAAAGCATGCATTGAATAGGATTGAGAAGAAACTGAGGAAGATTCCAGGTAAAGAGTAGTAACAGAAAGGAAAACAAAAAACAAAACAAAACAAACAATGACAACAAAAAATACTGGCAATTTTGGTAAACTGTTATTATGAAAATTTCTTACCTAGTGGATTATTCATGAGTTCTTTACAACACCCTTCTTTGAGCATCTATATGTCCCTAATCATGCCCTTAATCCTGCCCTTGTGACTTTGAGTAAGAATGTCAGAGCGAGGCCATAAATTATGCAGCCAAAGGAAAAAAAAATGAGCTGGAAGGGACACCAAATATGTAATAATATTTGGAGTAGGAAATGACCACATTAATTCATTTAATCATTCTTTCATTCAATAAACATCAATTATCAGCTATGTATTACAGTGTTCAACAGTCATGTGCTGAATCATATTGGAGCCTGAGGCAAAAGGAAAAATGTGTGCCCCTCTATACGACTCATCAAATGTCTTCCCATATTTTGAACCCAGTGGAAAAAGTCAATAAAAACCATGGTTTTTACAATCAAAAGCATAGTTACATATAAAAACCCCACACTGCTCAATGTGTTTGCATGCCGTGTTCAACCCTTATAAACCTAACCAGTGCTGGCCATAGCACTCACAGAGCTGGAAGACTGAGGATCAATTGGAAACCACTACACCAATCAGACTATAATGCAGGATCATAAAAAGAAAGATAAATCTGTATTTAAAAAAATTTAAATATTTTGTTCATTGTGGATTTTTTCACATTTTTAAAAAATATTGCATTCAAATATTTATCTTGATTATTTAGTATTGGTGTTCCTTTCCACTTTGTATCTCATTGGCCTCACCCTACAAAGTAAAATAGGGTGTCTGAATATACTAGGGAGTCTGCTCTCATAGAAGTAAAATTTTAATATAAACTTTTTTTCCAAATCAATATCCTCTAGCCTATAGTTTTTTTTCCTCCTTCTCTGGTTCCACGTAAGCACACACACACACACACACACACACACAACACACGCACACAAAATTGTTTCTTCATCTTTACTTATAGAATTCTACATTTCCTCTCGGTGTTTTTCAGAATTTTATTTCCCAAAGTTTTAACCATTTTTTCAAATTTTTCAATTTTTCTACTCCTTCTTAAGTTTCACCAATAATTTAAATAAAATCTTGATTGCGCAGTGCTTTAGGCTTTAAGACATTATTTGACTTTTGCTCATAATGCCAGGTATCTTCCATTGATCTTTCCAAAGTCTCTCTACTCTTCTCTCTGCCATAAGAGGCTGACTCTAGATAGACTCCATCAACAAGCTTCCTTGCCTTCCAGCTTAGAGTTGGATATAGTTAGTGAGGCGCACCAGCAACAGATTGGAAAGATGGAGAATGACCTCAAGATATTACTGCCCTGTATTCTCCCCTGCCAGATCTCCTCAGTTGACTATGTTCTTCCACCACTACTTCCAAGGTAATTCTCTCTCTCTCTGGATTTTGGTAACTGCTCCTTCTCCTCCCTTTGGGACCGAAGTGACAACAGCTGTTATTCATTTATTTATTTATTTATTATTTATTTATTTATTTATTTTTACGAACTCCACCTTTTGGAATTCCCTTTCACCTCATCCACACCTTTGTAAATGGTCCCTTTAAGAATAGCAATTTTCAATTTACCTAAACAGATGTGCCATCTATTTCCGGATGGGACCTTGATTGATACTCCCATTTATCTTAGTGTCTTGATTATTTTGTTTCTCAACATCACTATGTCACTAGTTACTAATTATTTTGATGTTCACTTTTACCTCTTTGTTTTAATTTTCTATCTCCTTGGTTAGATTTTTAAATATTTGCTAAAATATTAAGATCTTTTATTAAAGCCTTCAAATAATTTGAAACTTTGGTGCTTTAAACAAAGTATTTAGAGGAGAAGTCAACCTTATTTGATAAGAAAATCTCATTGTTTATAAACACAAAATAATCTAAAGTAATGCTTTTAAGAGTTTTAAAACATTGCACTGGCTCCTGTAGTAAGAAATCATAGATTCTTGTGCAGTCCTATTTCTCTACTTACTTTCGCAATTTGATTTCTCTTTCCTTACTGCCACTTTACTCAACACATATTTACAGGACATCAACAGAAGACACTGAGCTAGGCACAACCAATAATGCATAGGACTTTGTAGTGTCATCTGTATGACCCCGAAAGTCCGCTTTTTTCTTTCTTATTTGGTATTTTGAATCTACAGTTACCTTGGAAACATAACTAAGCATAATAACCAGTCCTGAGTGGGAGTCTGGGGACCACCTTAGAGAGCATGTATGGACTTTTAGTAAATTGACTTGGTGATTATTACAATTGTTTTATAGCTTTGTGAAGCCCACCCCTGAATTTACAATGATTTTTCAAAAGTTTAAAAATAAGAAGTCAGATATTAGAACCAGTGAAGATTCATAAGCATGGATCCTATTAATAGCTTATAAATATAATTGATCTTTTATGTCATTTATGTGTGTATGAAGAACCAAATTTTCAGACAGCGTCTAATAAACTTATATTCAAAATTTTTTCCATGAGGCATTTATTAGTCATTGTAACCAAATATAATATCTTTCAGTCTGATAGCTCACGGGATTTATTATCTGCATTATATAGCCCAACAGTGATTTTATTTAAATTATCAATCGATAGTAATATTTTAAATCATTTTCTATTGGTTTTAAGTAAACTTACTCTTTCCATCTTTTTAAAATGTTTATGGGTGAAGAGCCTGAGACATCCAAATTCATTCTACATAACCACTGCAGACCGTGTGGTATTAGGGGCATGGTAAATGTTGATGATTTATTGAACCAAATACTCACAATGTATTATGTTAAGCAAAAGGGTATAAACAGGCATACTTTGGTCTAATAACGTAATTACACCTTTAAATTTAAATGTATAGGTTTCTTTAATATCCAAATCATAAGAAGTGATCGCAGATATTTTGGTCAATAGATTGTACACCAGTGAAAGGAAGCAATGGGATGTCCATGCTTACTGAATGCAGTGTGCACCTGGCATAGAGGGCCACAGTGTAAGAGTTAAGAGCAAAGTCTTCTTGGCTTGATTACCAGCTCTGCCCCTTACTAGCAGATAAATTAATTAACTTCTATGTGCCGCTGTTTCTCCAATCATTGGGATTATTATAGTAACACATATCCCATAGGATTCTTGTGAAAATTAGATAAGTGAATACACATAAATAGTGTCTACCCAGGCAAGTGCCAAAAATCTTTACCTGCTGTTACTACATGTATTAGAGCAATACATTGAAATTGGTGCTATGACCATTATTTTTTGGACAACAAAACCATAATACAAATATAGGCCACTTATCTTTTCCCAAGTCCCCCAAATTAAAGCCCACATCTGATCACTATAAAGAGTCACTGTGGTCAAATCATGGATATTTAAGTAATATCTCTATTGTATATCTGTGTGTTATTCAGAGTTCTAAATAGAGGGACTTGTAAAAATAAGTAAAACATGGTTTATCCATTAATTCTGACCATAGCCTAACACTAATCAAATTTGCATGTGAGGTGGGAAAAAATGAAAAGGAGATTTAAAGAAAATAATGAGAGCATATACAAGAGGTTTACCAAATAGGCTTGCCCTCACTCCAAAATGGTCAGACATGATTAAAGTAAAAAACTAGAAGGGGGAACATGGCTTTTTAAAAAATATTCCCTGGTTATCTCTCTAATCTCACTTCTGTCTTTTCTACTGTTTTGACTGTGATTCCTCATGTGATATTTGCTACGTCACTTTCCACCTCTATTTTCCAGTATACTTTAATTTCTGGTCTCATGTGTTTATTAGTTTGCATTATAGTCTTAATGACGTTGCAAAATGTGTGTGAAGGTTTCATGTGCAATGAAAAAAACAGTTAACCCCTTCAGAACTGCTTCTTTACTATGTTGATTAACACTCTTATCAGTAACAACTGCAAATCCATGCACATTGAGTGAGCATCTGTCCCCTGTTTTGCTTTCTTGTCAAATTTACAGATCATTCTGCATAACTTTTCACCCTGAATCCATACTCTACATGACATAGGTAAAAAAGCACACAGCCAAGTGCAACACTCCTTCTTTTGCGAGTGAATGTGCAGCGCAAATTCATGCTGTGAAGATCCGCAAAGCTCCTTGAGCCTAGGAACAGGTGTGAAAAATGTTGCAACAATCTGGAAAAGCATATTTTAGACAAACTACTATTGTATTATTTAGGTAACAATGAAATTGTTTACCCACAGAAGAGCAGTTGATAACACTGATTTTTTTTTAAATATAAGGATATAACTTTAAGAATCTAAATTCAAAAATAGTCCCCATTAGAGAATGCACAGGTAAATAATTAAAAAGTCAAAATCAAAATACCAACAATAGCCACATAATTTATACATAAAAAAAGACCTGCTTTCTCCAGTTTGCATCACACAGAGAAATATTTCTTTGCAAAAGCTGAAAAGAGTAGAATCCAGATCCTGAATATTTAATAGAAAATAAAATGATATTTATTTTTAAGTGCATTCTACATTCAATACAACTGCATACTCACAACAAATCTATTGCGTTGCCCTGACATAGTTACTGCAAAGGTTTTTCCTTTGCTGTCCCAAGGGCCCAATTGATTTATCTGCCAGAAGCCTAAAGCCCCAAAATAAGATAGCTTTGAGTTTACAGAGGTCATTTTTCATTGTCTAAATAAAAATTTCTAAACAAAAATCTCTCATCCTGTTAACCGCAGGGTCCTTATCTCCCCAGAGGCTACAGCAACCTGAAAGAAGCCATTTCAATTCTTTCATGAAGAAAGATAAAAGCAAGTTTTCGATTAGAAAGCCCAGCAAAGCCTTCTTATTAAATGGTGGTAACAGTAACTAGTTGAAAAGGCAAAACTGTTCTAGAATGGGGTGGGGGGAAAGAGAGAGATTATTATGCATGAGACAAACCTTAAACACTGACTGCAAAGACAATCGGAGACACTGACATTCAAGGAGGCAAAAGGAAGTTTATGAATCCTTGTAACTCCTCACAGTTGTTCCACCCAGGTCCTTAATAAACTGCCTGGTTTTATCAAGCATGTTCTCTTAATTATGTGTGCCTACTTTTATCAACTAACATTAACTACAGGTCACAATAATTATGCATTCAGGCCCATCTTCTCTGATCTGTCATCATTCAAAGTGCCTATGCAGCGCAGGCAGAGGCGGGATGTGGCAGGCTATCCTAGCTTCAGAATAATAGATTTTGTGGGGCTAAGCTACATAGAAATGATCAAAAATGACTTCATAGACTAAGTTTTGATAAAGAAGATAAACACAGACGCTGATGGTGAAGCCCTGGGAAACAAACCAGAACCATAAAGGAAAAGAAAGATTTTGTTGTTTGGAAAAACCTGCTATAAGTGAAGGAAAATGAAAAATATGGGTCATATTTTAACTTAATTCTTTCAGTAGGGTGTAGCTGAAGAAATGAAATAATTCAGGAGCATGTTTACACTAAAACATAAACTAGTTTATCTGCCAGTTAAAGTGTCAGACTATCATTTGTATTATCTCTAAAACATAGAAAACGCCAGGGAGGGGAGGAAAGATGGAGACTTCATTCAGTAAGCAAAATTTTTAAAATTTCTTTTCACATTTTGTCCTTTAAATGTATATCTTATTAATTCTTTAGATTTTTATTCATTTTAAAATCTGATATAAGGAGAGACACCCCCAGACAAGAATAAACACTCAGGCACAATCTATAAAAAGTCTGGCTTACCTTATCTTCCTGCTCTTAGCCTTAAGGTAGAACATATGAATGAATATAACTTTATTCCTCTCACTTCAGACACATATTCTAGAAAACATCTGAAGATGCTCTTATTATGTACCTCATAGAGAAAACACTTTTCCTTGTTTCCCCCAAGAAAGTATGAAAATACGATTTTTATACATTGACTGTAAAATTTAATTGTCACAAACTGGAGGTTACCCAAGAAACCACTGTCAGAAAGTGTGACTTCAGATTAAATATTTTAATGCCCAAGTTCTCATATGTCATAGGGAATATCTACATTTTCTATCAGCTTGTTCTTCAGAGAATTTGTTCTAATGCTTTCAGATGGAAATCATGTTGCTCAAAACCAGATAAAATAGGAGAATATAACATAGGATATAGGGTGTGTGTGTGTGTGTGTGTGTGTGTGTGTGTGTGTCTGGGTGGGAGGGTGTGTGTGATGGTACTATAGCTATGATGGGTAAGTGGTAATACCCACTTTGAACATTTCTCAGCCAAAATCATCTTGATGATTTTCTATGAGGCAGAAATCTAAAAATTAATTTATCACTAGTTTATGTGTTACAAGGGACCCAGAAATGCCTCAGTAGAAAATATGTACCCATGAGGCCACCTTCAGGCAAAGTGTGATGGTTTTATATTCAGTTATGAGTCTTCACTGTATACATCAAGTATTGCTTATAGGATATAGAACACATGACCAATTTTACTGTTTCCTGGACATATGGATCTGCTCTGAACAGAAATGCAGAATATTTCTTCTCTTGGCTTTCATCAAAGAGTAGAATGCTGATCTCTCAGATCTTCTATGCCCATCAAAATTCAACCTGAGGGAACTATGATGTTCGGGGGGGAAACTGAAAGCCAATCTCTCCCTTATAAATTAAAAATCCTGCTTCATATCAGAATATCTCACTACAGAGTACCATATATGGCTGCTATCGGCCCCACCCATAACTGATGTCATTGAGTTGTTTACTGATGCCTTTGACTCACTCCGTAGAAGAATGCATACAAGCAACTCTGTAAAATTCCTAATTGTAGTTCATGCAGTGAGGCTGCAGAAGACATTACCCCCTGTATCATTCAGTGGTCCTCATATCAAGATCCACATAAGAAATGCTATTTAGAAATCAGTGTTCAGGGATGCCTGGGTGTCTCAGGTGGTTAAGCATCCGACTTGGTTTCAGCTCAGGTCATGAGCTCATGGTTCACGAGATGGAGCCCCACATTAAGCTCCATGCTGTAAGCATGGGGCCTGCTTGGGATTCTCTATCTCCCCCTCTCTCTGCCCCTCCCCTGCTCATTCTCTCCTTCTCTCTCTCTCTCAAAATAAATAAAGAAACTTTTTTTTAAATCAGTGTTGGGGCACCTGGGTGGCTCAGTTGGTTGGGCGTCCAACTTCAGCTCAGGTCATGATCTTGCAGTTCATGAGTTCAAGCCCCGCATCGGGCTCTGTGCTGACAGCTTAGAGCCTGGAGCTTGCTTCAAATTCTGTGTCTCCCTCTCTCTCTGCTCTTCCCCTGCTGATGCTCTCTCTCACTCTCTCTCTCTCTCTCTCTTCCTCCGTCAAAAATAAATAAAAACATTTAAAAAAATTTTTAAAAATCAGTGTTCAAAAAAATCTGGGCTACGCTATGAAACTATTAAAGCTGATCTTTGTTGATACTAAGATTTAGGTAACTAATTTTATCCATTTTATTCTTATTTTTTTCTGTATTACAATTATGTCACTTCAAAGATTCTGGGAAACAGAGTGTGGTATAAATAACAAAAGAAATGGTTAACATGATTGAATTCACATTAGAAAATCTCTATAAATTAAAAGGAGCACTCCAGGGGCCCCTGGGTGGCTTAGTCGGTTGAGCGTCTGACTTCAGCTCAGGTCATGATCTCACAGTTCCGAGAGTTAGAGCCCGGAATCGGGCTCTGTGCTGACAGCTCGGGGCTTGGAGCCTGCTTCAGATGCTGTGTCTCCCTCTCTGCTCCTCCCCTGCTCACACTCTCTCTCTCTCAAAAATAAATAAAGATTAAAAAAAATTTTTTTAAAGAAGCACTCCAAACATATTGGCTTGGGTAAGAGAGTCAGGTAGGTTATAAGGAGAAGTATGGAGGGCAGTGGTCCACGGCTAGTGCACCTGCTCAGGAATATCAGCAGACACCAAGCTCTTCCATCTTTCTGTGGCCAGTATTCCCACTAATAAGACCAAATTAAAGATTAGAGGCAGAGGGAAGAAACAGTACCAGCTGTGCTTATGTCAGCAAAAAAATATCAGCCAATGTCCTTCAACAGATTTTGCCCATGCCTGATTGGATGTGATGAGAACACATGGCCCCCTCTTGCTACAAGGGAGGTTGGGAAAGAGACAAGAGAAAGCATAGCTGTGCATGGTGGGTAAATCATCAAAAACAATAAAAAATCAAGAAACCTCAAAAGAGGCTTCTAAATTACTCATCATTCAGCTCAGAAAATAATAGGGTACTTCATTGAGTATTATAAAATAACTGAACAAGTTGTAGACTTTTGGCTTCATAATCTGGATGGTTACTTTAAAAAGAATTTTAATGGTTTTATTTATTTTTTAAAGAAAGAGAGAAACAGCATGAGTGGAGGATAAGCAGAGAGAGAGAAGGAGACACAGAATCTATGAAGTTCAATCTTATGATAGAGAATGTAAATAACACATAAATTAAAGCTCTTAATAATGTCTGATTTCTTTGGCCAACTTCTTTTTAGACCTATCAGGTCATCATTGTTTTTACATTGTATTATCAGTAAAAAAGAATAAAATGTCAACTCTGCCTATACTTTTTTTTTTTTTTTGCATAGTGTACCTGCTCCCTTTATTAGTATTTTATTTGATTTGTGTTTTCTTTGAAAAAATCTTTTTAAGTCAAATATTCCTTTTACAAGTGTTCATTTTTTTTAATTTTTTTAAATCTTTATTTATTTTTGAGAGAGAGAGACAGAGAGTGAGCAGGGGAGGAACAGAAAGAGAAAGAGACACAGAATCTGAAGCAGGTTCCAGGCTCTGAGCTGTCAACACAGAGCCTGATACGGGGCTCAAAACCACGAACTGTGAGATCATGACCTAAGCCAAAGTCCGACGCTTAACCGACCTAGCCACCTAGGCGCCCCTAGTGTTCATTTAATTTAAATGAGTAACGTAACCCATAAATTTAGGCACACATAATCCTAAACTTAATCCTAAACACAAATTTAGGCACAAGTAATCCTGCTTACTTAGGCACAAAAAACACATAATATTTGACATTAAAACTTAGAATGCGTCAGACACAGTTCAAAATTTTATTCACATTTTCCAATTTTATCATCACAACAGCCAAACAAGATAGGTACCATTAGTATCTCCATTTTAGTTTAGAAGCTACTCATCTAGTAAATTGCTAGGGCTGAATTCAAAACCAGACTGATCTGATCCCAAGGCTCCCTTTTTCTTTTTTCCTTTTTTTTCTTTTTTTTCTTTTTTCTTTTGTTGGTAATCTTCACATCCAGTACAAAGCTCAACGTGGGGCTTGAACTCATGACCCTGAGATCAAGACCTGAGCTGAGATCAAGAGTCAGACACTTAACCAATTGAACCACCCAGGTGGCCCCCCCCAAATCTTCCTTTCTTAACCATTCCACCAATAAATCAGTTAATGGAGTAATCGATTAAAATTCAACCAAGTACAGCCTTTGTTGAAATAGAATTTTAAAGCAAGAACAAGAAACCAAAACTAAACCAATACAATGTGATGGATTTATTGAAGGTAAACCTCTGGGAAAATTCAATCCAATTTTACATTTGTATCTATGATAGAGTACAATAAAGGCTTATCTCTACAATAATGGCTGGAATCAGAATGTTCTTAGTTACTGTAGTTTCTGAGAAAAAAAGGATAAAAATGTATTTTATGAAAGCTGAAAACCAAAAGAACATTCTAGTAAAGATCCAGCCAATAAGGAAATTCAATGAATATCAAACTCCTATTCAATTAAAGTCCTTACTATATATAGGAATATCATGAAATTTCTATCCCTAAATCTTCTGTACATGTAGAGCTGACAAAAACAACTATGAACCTTCATTGAAGGTTTCTTCAATGAAGAAACAGATAAAGTAGTGAGTTCAACCGACTGAGCCACCAGGCACCCCTATTTTAAAGTAGTGAATTCAATGAACATTTGACTTTCTGATGACATTCCCACTGGAATTCTTGAATGCAGATACTATGTGCATGTTGGGGGCCAGCAAGTTAGTTCACATTAATAGAAGTGTGTGACTCTCACTGAACAGACCTCAGTCTACACAATAATCTAAATAAAGCAGTGCACTATTTCCCCAAATCCTTACCTTTTTCTCATGGCTCTTATTTAAGCTAGAATTTTTAAAAAAAAAATTTTTTTTTCAACATTTATTTATTTTTGGGACAGAGAGAGACAGAGCATGAACGGGGGAGGGGCAGAGAGAGAGGGAGACACAGAATCGGAAACGGGCTCCAGGCTCTGAGCCATCAGCCCAGAGCCTGACGTGGGGCTCGAACTCAGGGACCGCGAGATCGTGACCTGGCTGAAGTCGGACGCTTAACCGACTGCGCCACCCAGGCGCCCCAAGCTAGAATTTTTTAAATTCATTTATTTGGGTTTAAATTCCAGCTCCAAACACTAGCAGGCATTTGTTTTAATTCTCCAATGAGGTAATAAAAAAATTAACGAAAAGGCTGCTATCCAATAAAATAAAACTTCCATTCAGTCAATGGCAAAGTGTCTTTTGACTCCTTCCAAATGGACATTTTGTAGACATCATCCCCATTTATAGATCATGTTATGGAGAAAGAAACAGGTAGTTTGGTTCTTGCCAGTCTTCTATTCTCTTTGAGAAATTAGATATTTTACCCAGCTTTACTGTCAGGGGATAAAATTGCTTTCTAATCACTTAGATTTAGGTGCATAATCTGAGGTAAATCAGATTCAAACTTATTTGATAAAAGAGCGACAATGAAGAAGTTCACAGAGACATAAACTGTTGCCTTTGTACAGCCATTATAAACTGTAATACATATTGTTTTACCCTCTTTTCCCCAAACTAGTCCCTTTCTTATACTTCAAATCACTGCCCAAAACATAAGAAGTCTTACTTAGCTCATTTGTGTTAAACTGGTCTTTTTCTCAGCAAGATGCCATCAATTTTCACACTCAAACAGGTATTAATCTCACTCCTGAAGATTACTGCGATATAATATCACACAAATTCTGATAATAATTACATATCCAGTCCTAATTTAAATATGTTTGAAATTTTCTTTAAATGTTTGTTTGTTTGTTTGTTTATCCATGCATCTTTCCATCTACCCAACTAACATTTATTAGGAACATTGAATATGTGATGTGCTCTGCAAGGTGGTTTCCACTTCAGCCTTATCCCATATGTAAGAGGGCTTGGTTGGCTCAGAAATATCAACAAATATAAACATCTTTCTGCATATAAATAATTAATCTTATAGAAAAGTGACAATTTCATTTTTTTTTTTAATTTTTTTTAACGTTTATTTATTTTTGAGACAGAGAGAGACAGAGCATGAACGGGAGAGGGTCAGAGAGAGGGAGACACAGAATCTGAAACAGGCTCCAGGCTCTGAGCTGTCAGCACAGAGCCCGATGTGGGGCTCAAACTCACGGACCGCGAGATCATGACCTGAGCCGAAGTCGGCCGCTTAACCGACTGAGCCACCCAGGTGCCCCGAAAAGTGACAATTTCAACTGAGACATTGACAATGTTCTTGAATTTTTGTATTTAAGCCTTTGCAGGAAATTCAACATACTCCATACTTCTCAGTTAAGACTACTAGCACACAAACAATAAAACTGTTCAGAATCATTGAGGGAATCTAAATACTCTCTGGCCTCAAGGAGCTGGTAGTCTTGTGGAAAGACAGAAAAAAATATATACATCTAATCTAATTGTTAAACCAATTCAAATGCTGTGGAAGAGTGATTTAGGTGCAGTACTGAGACTGGAAGTCTTCAGAAATGCCTTTCTAGAGTAGATGATATTCTACCTGAGTCTTACTAGAAAAAGTTGGGTGAAAAACCACCTAGCCACAGAGAACAGCACCAGGAAACTACAACCAGGTAAGTGTAATTGAGTATAATGTATGCGGTATACTAGTGGAACCTGGGGTGGGGACTGTATTCAAGGGCCAGGTTAAGCCATTTCAAGAAACTCAAAGTGTACCCTTGACCTATGAAGGGATTTAGGGGAAAATTAAATTATTAGGTTTTAGGTTTGCATTTTAGAGTGACTGCTATGACTGCATCCTTGCTACAGGTTGCCTAAGGAAGAACAACTAGAAGCAAGATCTCCCGGTCAAATATAAGAGGGAAGAGGAGATTCTTTGAAGAGCCCTCTCTCAGTGGGATCCATCCATGCAGTTGACCCTTGAATTTGTGGCTTCCATGTTCACACAGGGTTCTAGACTCACATTCCTCCCCTTCATGAGTCAAGCTTCATGCCATTCCTTAACCTATAACCTGATTTCACTTCTTTAATCCTCTCATTCTTTAAGATCCTGGTCCACTCTTACCAACCTCCTTATCCTGAGGAGGAGAAAGGATTAAAAAAGAAGCAAATAAGTTGCATTCTTAAAAAAGAAAAATAGTATTGTAAATTTATAGCACTAATCATATGTCTATGTATTTCTCACACCTAACTATTCTAAAAAACATATAGCCACAGTATGGCTCTATGTAATTAGTTTCCTTACATTTTATGCTTATCCAGTGATATCTACATTTTAGGATAAAAATAATTTCAGTAGATACATATGCAACACCAGCCATTGACATAAAGAATACATAATGAAATAGTTATATTCTGAGAGAAAAATGAGATGATAAACTTTCAAGTGTTACAAGTAGAACATTAAAAGAGAAACAAATAATACACCATAAATATGGGTGTGGACACACACAAACCATGCAAATAATGATTTTTCTGTTTGAAGCTATGCTGTCCAACTTACTGGGTTACTAGAAGAATCTTTATAAAAAGCACCCTGAAACAGCACTACGGGGACATAAGACAAAAAAAAAAAAATTCCACTACTATATAGCTTTCTGTGTGGAACCCATAATGTCCTTGATAGAGACCATCATGTATTGGGACACATATGCTGTTTTCTACTATTTCTTTGATTAGCCCTCATTCTTGCTCTTCAGGGTTTCTATCATAATACAAGAAAATAAAATTTTAAGCCCAGAAGGATTTTTACAGTAATGCAAGGTATTGATCGATGCAATTTTTTTTAGCCAGAGCTTACTATTGCGTTCAGATTCCTTATAGCGCCAATATGCCCAGTGGGTTAATATTAGGTAAGATACAAGCTGCTAGAAAACTACCAGTACATTTTCCCCCTCAATGTTGCTACCTATTTCAAGCTCCTATGGGACAGTAACAAAAACTTTATTTCTTTTTTTATCCAAACCACAGACTTTAGATATACTTTGAGTGATAAAAATCAGTCATGAAATACTAATTCAAGCCATGATTTTCTTGTGTGGGTTAACCCTAAAATATTTATTTTAATGGGCATATCCATATGTGTTGTTCAGCCCAGAGAGACATCTTTAATGGCTACAATTCCCCCCTCCCTGCAGAAGACCATGGGTGAACTATAAATAATCAGTGCTATTGCATTCTTTAGTTGGCCATCTTATCTTTCCACCATCTGCCTCTCCCAGTCTCTGCTTTGTATCTTCTTCTGGATCCTGGTCTCACATCCTTTGGCTTTTAAACTAGATCCATCCTGTGTCTAATCTCTAGATATTGTCCTCCATTTCAGAGGCAACTGTATAAGAAGCTTAAGCTTCAAAATCCCTCATTTGCACAGGTCATGGGTGGGCCTGAGTGGGAAACTGGCAACATTTTAATTAAGGTTTTCTTCTTTGATACGCTGAAAAGTAAGGATTGTTTTTCAGAACATCCCCCCC
The DNA here is from genome assembly GCF_022079265.1 of Lynx rufus. Taxonomy (NCBI): domain Eukaryota; kingdom Metazoa; phylum Chordata; class Mammalia; order Carnivora; family Felidae; genus Lynx; species Lynx rufus. The sequence goes on from NW_025814878.1 coordinate 58,113,551, forward strand.
CAATATTTGTATAAGCTTTGGACCTCATAAAACCCATAACGGCCCCTAACTTCATCCCTATACTGGCTTTCTGGTTGAGGTTCTCCTCATAGAACTCTTATCTTTTCATCTCCACCATCTGAGTTCTATTCACTGAGGTCAACAGGCATATTCTGGCTTGGCCAAGGCTCTTCTAGGTTTCTGGGCATAATACCATGTCAGGTTAAGCTCTGGGTCCTACTTAGCAGTATCGGAAAATGAGCACCTGAACTACAATAAATGGTGTGAGACAAATATACTCCTAAAAGACTGTACATGTATAAAATGCAAAATTAAGACCCCCAACATAGGATAGAAATCAGTTTACTTTCATCATCTGCAGCCAATTTCTCTGGGGTGTATTCTAGAATCACATGAAAACTGAGAAAAAGAAGACTTCTAATGCCAGACATGTAAATATTTCTGAGTGACAAGGTTTGCCACAGATGTGAGGTCCTGAAAGTGTGTTTGTTTCTACTTAAATGCTTGGCACCATTGGAGACTACAGCCCAAGCTGATAAAGCTGTGCCTGTGGGGCTGTCCACCTGCAGAATGGCAGGTGGAAAATTATCCTGAAGAAGGAGTTTAATTGGTGACCTTTAAAATAATGATTCATTACTTTAAAACACTTCTATTATGTCAGCATGAGTGCTTCAATTGAAACTAATATATTTAAATCAAAAACAGTAGGTCTTATTTAACCTATCTTAAACCCAAAAAGTACATTAAAAATAAATGGTACTCTTTATCTTTCCTTTCCCTTCCCCCATTCCTCTTTTCTGTTTTTCCTTCCTTCTTTTCTTTGCTTCTTTCTTCCTTCTTTCCCTCCCTCCATTAAGCCAGGCTTTTGTTACTTGGGCAGTCTCCATTTGTTCATTTGCAAATGAGGTGGTATCTGCAGAGTAGACTCTAATCCTAAATAGTCAAATCCTTTCTCCACTTCCTGGAAGCAAATGGCCAAAGTGCCTATAAGAATAACTATTCCAACCAGGCAAAGAAGTCAGGCAGATCAGCATTCAATTTTTGATCCAACTTTTATTAGCTACTGCATGAGGCTGTTTGGGTATGAAATGAGATAATATATGTAAAGCACCTGGTAAGGTTCTGAACCTTAATAAAGGTTAGTTTTTTTGCGTTCTTCCTCACAGTCTAATATTGGGTCCTCCATACCGACCCAAAGAGAACAAAATCGTAGCACATATTATTACATGCCCAGCCCAAAGGCAACCCTTTTAGGTCTTACATTTGGCCCAGAATTTGCACAGAAAGGAAGAATGACTGAGAAAGTTGGCAGCCCATTAAGCAATATGCTGAATGTGTTGCATGACCCACAAAAATCAGATTCCCACATGCTAACATGGATCTGAACCTAGTGCAGACATATGCAAGCAGGCAGCTACTCTAGTACCAAGAAAATAAATGGCTGGGCAGAAGCTATATTTACTAGGACATGTTTGTGATTTTCAAAGCAAAATTTTGTGACCAGTTTTCATTATATTCTGGGCTATGTAACTTTTTATGGCATACACATTTATAAATAAAAGCATGAGAGCCTCTAAATCACTGACTTAGGCTGAAATGATGCCTCTAGGGTTTGGGATTATAAAAAAATAAAAAGAAACCGAGCAGGGATCATAAGGCAATATCCTACAGGAAGCAAATTGATACCTGGGATTACAGTAGCAATTCCTTTCTGGCATTCAGGAAGGAACATATTTTAGATAAACAAATGGGCAGAACATTTTGGATCTCTGTAAATAGATCTGAAAAGTCAGGCAAGAGCCTTTCCCTATATGGGTACAAATGACATCATTCATAACCTTTTGAGCAATTGGTGCATTTGGAAGAGCTATAATTTGCAGATATGATACTACAGTTGAACTATTCATGCTATTTCACATTACAGTCCTATTGGCAGAGTATGAGAAAGGCTAAATTTTTATTTTTACTAAATTTTTCATGATTCTTTTTTTAAGTAAAAGAATTTCACCTGTAGTCCTTCCATACTAATTTAGATATACGTCCTTTTGGATCTGAAAACAATAAGTACTGATTTATTACCATATCACTCTTTCCTGATAAGTGCCATGATTATTGTTTTCTTTTTGTAATGTACATACAGACACAGGAAGTTAAGTGATACAAAAAGAGATCTTAAAGCATAGTCAGTCATTTTCTATTTTTTTAGTCATATGTTCAACAAGTATCAGTGTGCAAAGTACTGAGTGAGGAGTTTGGAGGAGCTTGAAATGAGAAAGGACATATCATGTTAGTCCTTAAGGAATTCAGAAACAGTATACAATGTTATACGAATACTTATGATGCAAGAAGCAGCTTAACATGTGACATGAGAAATGTACAAACATAGTGCCCTAAAGTTCCAAAAAAGTCAAAAGTACATCCAAGATAACTCAAAAAAAGCTTTGGGGAAAAAGTGCATTTAATCTAGATGTTGAATTATAATCAGAATTCTGAAATGGAAAAAAATTGGTGAGATGTATTCTAAGAAATTGATTTTAAGTAAACTTGCATTTGTTCTTGTTGGATAAAAATTCTGAGAAGTAAAATCAGAATCTAACAAACGGAGAGAAATCCTTTGACTTTTGTGCTCATAAATTTCCCCAATTATTTCTAATCTGGTGCAAAGATCAAAGTGTACTAGGCATAAGAAATAGTATGAGCAAAGAATAAAACATCAATAACTCTCTACTGGTTACTGCATTTGAGGCTTGATGGCTAGTGATGGAAGGATGGACTAAGTAGTAGTACTGACATCATTTGGGGAACTCTGGGGCGTGTCCGGGGAGCACCATAGTTTCAAATAAGAACACATATACCCTAGCCTACTTAGTTGAGTCCTTATTCTAAAAGACATCAGAATAAGAGGCATCAATAACAAATTACTACGTTTGTTGCATTTCCTTTTTTAATACATTTTTTGCATTTACCTAACCATGAAAAACATTGTTTTGATTTTATTTGAATATACATCCATCTGGATGGGGTGCAGGATTTAAATTGGTTGTGCTGCTTTGATAAAGTGCATAAATTACTCTCCCCTTTATTCATGCCATTCCCTTTCATTATTTATAGTTATGCTCACCGAAGAGAACAAATAAATCCTATGACGACACTATACAAGCCCCTGTTGGAAATATTATGTGTTCGCATACACTAATCCCTTTCACAGGGTGAAGGCATTACAAATAGCTCCTCATGCCCTGAGTTTCCACTGTGCGCTTAGGGTCACTAGTGGGCATGTGCATAAACAAATGTTACTACTGGTGAAAAGCAGGCACTCAGGACTGGAGAAAAACAGAGAGTAGGAGTGTTTGATACATGAGTAACTATAAACAAGAATTCCCACCTACTAAAAAATTAGTTGTAGGATTATTACTAGGGCAACTTTCCTATTAACTCATGTTAATAACTCCTGGGTTTGAAAACATGATCTTGGGTGAGTGCTGGTACATTTCACATTCTCAAAGGTAATAATTTAAATATCAGTGTATGTAAGATATATCTGGCTACAATCTTTTGCATAAGCAGTGCAAAAATATTCAGAACCAACAGGAAAAGTGAATTTGTATTCTCAATTTGAATAGAATTAGTGAATCAGGACCACACAAACTAAACTTGGGTATGAAGAAAACACATCTAGAGAGACAAGGAGCAGGATGAGCAAGGGTTGCTGGAAGAGGGAGGGAAGGGGGAGATGTGGGAGGGCCAAGCAAATAGCCTCTTTATACATTGAGATGGTTTTGAGAATAATAATGTGCTAGTTTTTTTTTAATCCAAGTAGCTATTGAAAATTGTAATGATTTCAGTCTAAAAAGCAATGCTGGAAAGACTCTTCGGAGATTGCCAACTCCCACTGTGCAGAAACACTGTGTCCCTGCATGCTGGTGTAATGGAGACAAACAAAAGAAACACTTCAAGGAAAGGGGAAGCAGAAGAGGGAGGGCAAAAAAAGCACAGAGTATACGGTTTCCCAGAAAAACAGTAAGAGTTTTAGCAACGGCTAAAAGCAAGCATAACAATCCCCAAGTTTGAAACTGATGTAAGTTAAAAAGCACAATTGAAGTAATATATTACATAATGATATTCTCATTCAAAATAACAGTAACTTATCATCAACAATAATGATCCAGTCCCACTTTTGGTGATACCCACTCCCCACGTTAAACCAGACCAATCTGATTTCACCTTTTCAGATACCCATACGTGCTCCTATTGGGAGCAAATATATCTGAAAGATTATTAGTATGGAAAAACGTTGCTCTATTGCTTCTGTCTGCTTGCATGTATCTCCCATTTTCTCTCTCTTTTGGAAAATAAATGCTTTAAAAATCAACATATGTAACTACACAATGAAAGTATCCTAATTAAGATGATTCTCCTTAGTTACTTCAGTTCCTATGAAGATTTAAACATGGCTTATTACCTCCAGATTCTGACCATTATAGAAAGGTCAATAATAATTACTGTTTATTTGCTTTCAAATGCTACTAATGTAAAACTTTTGTGAGATGGTGAAAACCAATATTGCATGCACTTCCTAGAAAAACCTATTAAGATCAGCATTTTAGGAAAGTATATTTAAACGTGTTTTTATCTCAGATACTTTCAATCGCAGTGTCTATTTTTAAAAGTACAAAATGAGAAAGACTAACTCTGCTTAGTGCCATTATTTCTACACCAGGAACTGATGCTTCTTGAAAATTCATTATAGATCTTTGTATTGTAAACCAACTTGTAATTTCTAACTATGCCATTCATCTTTTCATAATAAGGTTTATCTAGAGTATTTTGGTATTGCTACATTTCATAAATGGTGCCATGCAAATGAGGCCATCTATTTCTTGTAACTAGCAACTCACCCCTCCCGGATCAGATCACACTCAATCCTTCTGATAGAAAATCCTCACATCTCTATTTGCAAAGCAAATCATTATATCTGAAAACTTGGAAGAAAAGGCATTTCAGGCCCAAACATAGGGAAAACATGGTAGCCAAAAATGCCAAACCACCAACGCCACCAAAATTATTTTCAAGTTCACAAAATATTCTGAGAATGAGCTATTTTTTAAGGTTTTTGTTTTGCTTTTAAGAGACGTGATCTTGATTATGCTAGCATATTATCGCTAAGTGTTACAAAGCCTAATTCTAAAATTTACCAATGTATAGATCTTTCATTATTACACAAAAGTATTTTACCAATGGACACAGAATATCACTGAATAAATACTCTTTCATATGGTCCACTTAAATTATAGTTGTTCAGTACAATATTATTACACTTAATACCTGAGTAGCTATTAAACACACCTGACTATATGTAAGGAGAATAACAAAGAATAATACAGGAATTCTGCTGCCACTGACAGTCCCTGTTTATGATTCTTGAATAAAGAAACCTTTTTTTTTTTTGCTTAATATTATTCAAGAATTTGAAAGACCTAGCTGTTAACTACAGGCAGTTGCATTCTTATTCGTAATACCCAAATGTTTCATTTTGATATCTCTTGTCCTTTTTCTTTTTAATTATTTATTATTACTGCCAGCATATTATATGCAATATAATGATAGTTATTATTACATAATGGCTAAAATTTATGAAACATTTGCCATGTGCCATGCACTGTTATAAGAGCTTTAAATATACTGGCACATTTAATTCTCACAACCTGAGAGGTGTATTTTATTATCCGTTATATTGATGAAAGGTTAAATAACTTGCCCAAGAGTAAATGCATTTTAATTGAAAGTCAGAATTAAACCTAGACAATTTGACTTGTGCATATTACTTCTCGTATTGATAAGTCAATGCTTTCAATGTCTAATTAATCTGAATATATTCAAATTGCCATATAATTTCATAGTATTTCCAAAGATCAAACTATATATGATTTATCAATAAATTATAAAACAACTTTTGGAGGAACCAGTATGTCCATCCTCTTGAAAATAAAAATTTAAAGGTAGAATGTAGAAGGAAAAAAGCAAAAGAACCTCTGATTGACCTCAAGAAGAGAGAAAATGATGGAGATCACCTAGGACTCCAACGAAGAACAATGGATATCAGGCACTTCCTCCTCTTCCTTTGCTTTTGGTGATATTCACAGGGGCTATAGTTTGTGTTATTCTTGTTACTTATTTTTTGTTTTAAAAAAAGGAAGAAAAAGAAGTGTTTGTCAATTAACAATTAAGGGGCATAGGCTTTTGTTTGACTCTTTTCTTGCAAGATCCAGACAATTATCTTTCTAGAACACAAGTTTTTTAGAGGACACTTTAATGGCAAATTCTGTCTTCTTTCATTATGATGCTTCTTAATAGGACAGTCTGGGAGGGTGGTTGCTCTTCCTCAGCTCAGCTGTGGGTTTTTGGCTAAACAATTAGTAGGTCAGTCTGAAGAAATGACTCTGATAACACCAGAGAAATCTAGGTGATGATGCCCTGTAGTAGTCTCACCCTCACCTATAACTCTGCCAGTGGCCTTTCACACCTGGAACTCAATTTCATTTATATCCAGATTAGAAGCCGTGAAGGATATAAGTAAAGCAACCTGGGACAATAATATAGAAAGTTGGAAAGACATAGTCTGTGCTCTCTAGAAGCTCACAACCTTGTGAGTGTGTGAGTGGCAGAGACAGGAAGTTTACGATAGCTCTGAGGTGCAAGTTGTTAAGGAGGACAAAGTCACATAATCCAAGAAGGGGCAGGAGCTGAGACAGGGTAATCAAGAAGACTTCACAGAAGAGATGACTTGTGTCTGGGTCTTGCAGAAGGTTTTGTCATCAAGCCAACCACAGAGAACAGGGAGAGGGATATGCAGAGATGAAAACATTTCTTGCCAGAAGAAAAATACAACAATCCAATCAATTTCACTTGTGCAGAAATCAGTTCTTAGAAACTACTTACAAACTCCAGCAGAGCAGAAGGTTTCTCATCCATTCCCAGCAAGTCTGTAATCCCACATGGGGCTCTCCTCATTCATTTGTCGAGAGTATGAATATGGGGCAGCAGTGGTGAAATCATTCAGCAGGGATTTTAACCCCTCAGCCCTCCTTCATTTAGTCACAGCACCTTCCTCCCATTTTGCTGCTCCTGTGTTTGGAGTTCTGGTAAGCAGGGTGCTTGTGGCTTTAAAAATGCAAAATGGTTGCCAAAAAGAACAGTTTTGCCATGTAGCAAATGTTCATACTCTGCAATGCTAATTTATGTCCTTTCCTATAGTTATACAGGTTGCTATGTGCAATGAATTAAACATTAATGAAAATTATTCGATGATGCTATTAGGGAATATATTGAGCAAATAGATGTTTGAGTACAGGTGTTGCCATTCTAAGGAGGTTACTTTTTTCCCCCCAAGAATTGAAAAGCCACAGAGATGAAAGCATTTGGAAAATGCAACTATTGAAAAACTTAGCATGAGTAATTTTCTGTTTCTTAATTTGGGTACCATGGATGTGTGCCGTTTGAAAAAATTTACCATTCTATACTTACGATAGGTATGCTTTCATTTATGTATTTTATATATTAATGAAAGCTTTAAGAAACATTAACATTAGCAATGAAATTAGTATATTTAAAATGCAGAAATGGAACCATGGTTTTCAATTTCAAATCTAAAATAAAAATACCAGATAAATAAGAGAAAACCTTTCCCCACACAGAAATGGATGTTTTCATCTCTTAAAGAAATTAAATTATAGTAAGTATTCTGCCTATGTGATATTCAGAGGAAGTTCCCCCCAATACATAAATGAAGTACGAAATGCTATTTTTTAAATTTTACTTAAGCTCAATACATTGCTGCTTTTGTTTCCACCTTTGTGTTTCTTTCTGGATAACTGAACAACCCTAGAGACTGACAGGTAGTTTATGTGGCATTTAACAACAGAGAATGAGGCTCCATCAGCCAAGAGTGGCAATGAGCTGAGTGACTTTATGGAATACTATAGGTGGGAAAATTACCTTGATGCTTTCTACTTGTGCTGATTTTTCCTTCTGCTGACACTTCTGATGCTCTGAAAGTTGCTTTGCTCACATCCTCTGCTACTGGTGTCAAAGCACACTCTCAATCTTCACATGCCAAAAAAGGAGGAAAACCTTATTTCAATGCCCAAAAGACTTAGCTCCTGTCAAAGATATTCATTTAACACTCACAGTTGGTCTATGGCAACTTGAAGACGTTGTCTTAAAAAGTAGGGCTGGTAGGGGGTGGGGTGAAGAAGAAAAGGCCTGACTTTCTAGGGAAATCTCATGTTTTCCATATCCTGAAGGCATTTAATAAAAAGAGGCTCCACACTTATAAATGAAAGGGGCAATTTCAATCATTACTTACAAGATCTATGCTTCTTCTGAAAAGGGGGTGGTTTAGCCAACATAATAAGTTCATTACAGTTGGCTAAGAAAGGTAATATTTTTAAAACAGTTAAGAGTTTATTATTTGCAGAGCTTTCTCCTATAAAAATAACTGCCACTTAATCTTATTTCTTATTTAGTTTTGGCCAGTGATAGCTAATAATTTCATGATAAGAAAAATCATCACCAGCATTAATGGCAAACTTTGAATTTTCTTAATGTTTCAAGTACTGCAAATACCATACCAAAAATATGGTCATTCCAAAATCTGTGTGGCACTTAATCCTAATCTATATGAAATAAGCACACAGAAGTCCAAGTCCAAGTCATTTATAAAAGGTAATCAAATGTTTTAATAGAGATTTGCTATCTGGCTAAATGGCAGACAGATGACAAGCCATTCTCCTATTTACTCTGACCACATACACATTCATATCTCATGTTCAGACCACTTTTCATCTTCCATCCCCACCCCACCCCAATATTCTTCCCCAATGGTCTTGTTTGTATCATCCTGAAATCCATCCCAGAACACAGTGAAGTACACAAACCTAGTTCATTGAGCCCCTTTTCTTTCCTTAGGCTATTTTTAAAAATTGTGTATTTTACACAATAAATCCTAATTCAGCCAATAACAGTTCATTCAAACAGCATCTGAATTTTAAAATTGGCTCCTTTTCAGACAATTAGCTGGGGTGCCAATTTCCCAGTCAAATAAAATCATTTTTCCATTAACATTTTTGGTTATATAATCTGCTATACAAATATAATACTATTAAAACTCAATGTGCAAATTAAGTCCCTAGAATGTCTCAGTTGCCAATTTGGTCAGATAATTCCAAGCATACATTTTGCTGTCATTTAAATTGGAGATTTTTCTGCTGGCTGATTACTTTCTAAGGGTGAGAATGTGGCTGAAGAGCCCAGTGCATGTCTCAGATTTTCCACACTTTATACACATGGAAACTGTCTTTGGGCTGGGACTCTCTCCTCTGTCTGTAGAGCATATTGTACTTACAGCCCTGCCTTTCCTCCTTCTAGGCTGCCAGACACATTTGCCCAAAATGAGTCACTCAGTCTTTGATTTTTTTGCATGTAAGTTTGGCCTGTCTGATGTTGTTTGCACAGCCATGCCACATTGTTAGAAGTTGTGATTCAATGTGTCCTTGGAGCTTTTCTTTTGCCAGCCCTGCCTACTCTTAGTGCCCCCATTTCAGCTCACTGTTGAGCAGCTGACTCAGGGCTTAAAGTGAACCATCCCCCATGTTTGCCCAGTTCCCATACTTGCTGCTCTGCTGATCTTCACTTCACAGTTATAGGCCCAACTGGGGGCACACTTTTAGTAATCTTGCTTTCCCATTTATGTCACATATGTCTTGCAGGTGATGCGGGAAGCTGCCTGCGACATCTGTGACAGATCCAGACCTCCCAACCATATGGGAGGTTGGACAGTACCAAACATTTGATTGGATCCAGAGTTTGGTGCCACGTTTATTGCCAACCTTCCAAAAGGCACACGGGCCATCTTGAATCAGTTTCTATTTCTTTGTTTCCCAGAGCTACAATTCAGACTAGTTTGATTTTCAGCAACATTAGTAATACACACCACTCTCACCTACAGATTATTGGTTATACCATTTTTCAGCTCCCATCCTGGACAAATTCTTCACTTCTTTAAGGCTCAGTTTCCTTATTTCTAAAATTAAGATAATAATCATTTCTGCTTCACAGAGAAAATACAAAATATAAATTAAAAGATGATATATGTAAATTGCTTAATATACACAAATGCTCAATAAATGTTAAGTATTGGATAACATATGATAAAACTATGTTCATTAGGCGTTAAGTACAGCGTATGTAACTTGCAGTAAGTGGTTGTATTTACTTGATAAGCTTTCATTCTCTTCCTTAATTTATTGTAATTTTCATTAAACCTGTGTTGGAAAATATAAGAACATAAGTCTCCAATAGTTGTCAGTCCATTTCATGCTTCCTTCCCAAAAGCCATTAACACTAGTAGTGTTCCATGGTCTCTATGAAAGAAGGCAAGAATTCTCTATTGAATGCCCCAATTCAGCAAGAGTTCTTAAAGTCACTTGGGTTCTCTTGGACTTCCCATTGTATGTCCGTCTTTCTGCTACACAGTTCTGAAAACTGGAATCGAAGATTGGTTATCTAGAGTCTCATTCAGTTCCATGTGCTTGACCTCTGAGTCTAGTTAAACCATTGCCTCTAGTTGTGTTTCCCAGACTGACTTGTCACTGTGATATCATCTAACTTCAAAATTTCCTCAAATAGACAGAAATGAAAAGGATCTTAACAGGCATCTCCCATGGAAGGAATCCTTTTCTGCCTGTTGAGCAGTCTGATGAAAGTCGACTTTTGATGAAAGAAGTCTTACTTGTTTAGTGATATCCTTTCCGATGTTACTAAATTGCTGCCATTTACACTGTGGAAAACGTGTCTACATGGCAGTCGGTTATATCATGTAGCTTATTATGAATACATAGACTACATTTTTGCATGCCTGACCTGCAAAATGTTGAAAACAACTATAATGTCATTCTCAAATTTTACGTTTTCCAACTTAAATATCTTTCAATTTCCTCATTCTTCATTATGTCTATCCCTTTTCCCATTTGAGTGGACTTCTTCATTTAGTTCTTAAATGTGTATAAACTACACTTTCTTTTGTAGAAAGATTAACTTTTTCTTTAAAAAAATCACAGTGAAGCAACAAAGAATTAAGTAATTTGGGATTTTCCTTCCTTTTGTCATGACAATGTTTTCCTAAAGGAAATAGACTTACTTCTCTTCTTTCCTTCTTTTTGTCATAGCAATATGTTTTCCTAAAGGAAGTAGGCTTACTCTTCTTCTTATCCTAAATTTTGTCCATGCCCCAAGCCCATTTTCCCTGATCATTTTCCTGTGAAGATTAAGATTTGGGGCCCTAGATTTAGCATTGCTGTCACAAATGTGCTACTCATTTGAACTTATCTTTGGTTATAAACTCTATCTGATCTCCTGTGTTTATATGCTTTTTGGGTATGGATAATACATAGAGTTGCACACCAGTAACATCCCATGACTCTTGCTTTCCTCACTAAAATTATTTTAAATTATAAATCACATTTTTTTTAGCTCTCCATTATTTTTTATCTGTATTCATCTTTTGAGTCCCTTGGCATGAAACTATACTCATATTTCTCTGAACTCTTTGAACACTACTGACCGGAATTGTAAACTGATATTTGGCTATGCATTCATGTGAGTATTTAAAATTTGAATATAGAAGTATGATTTTCTGACAGGCTTGACATGATTTCTATTTCATGTGTTCTTTTTTTTAAGTTTATTTATTTATTTTGAGAGAGAGAGAAAACACAGGTGGGGGAGGGGCAGAGAAAGAGGGAGAAAGAGAATCCCAAGCAGGCTCTGCATTGTCAGTGCGAAGCCCAATGTTGGGCTCAAACTCATGAACTGTGAGATCATGACCTGAGTAGGTCACATGCTTAACCAACAGAGCCACCCAGGTGTCCCTCATACACAGTTTTTATACAAAACAGCAGAATTTATCACACTACTTCCTTAACCTTATAAGAGACTAATGGGAGTAAAAACACATGACATGTATTTTTGATTACATCATTGACTCTGCTGTTGGGCCAGTCCTCGTACTGGTAATAGATAAGTTTAAGGCATACCTTCCTTTTGGTCAGGCTATGGATCCATACACACATACACAAACACACTTTCTCAGTAATAATATTACTTTATTTATTTTAGCATTTTAGGTTTAGGTTAATCATGTAAAATATAATATCTTAGGTTTATATATAAACCATATAAAATCTGGTTGATTATAATATATGCATATATTTATATACACATACATGATTTGTGTGTATATATGTGATTATATGTGTGTATATTTGTAAAAATATTCATTACTCTGTTCCTGATCCTTTCCTTTCTCATTTCTTCTTTAGAATAACTAATCACTTTCTTGATGCAGTTTCATATTTTTACTAGGCCATACAACGTGTTCATGCTTGCTTCCATGACTCCGTTATCCTGTACATATTGTATTTACTAAGCTGGGTATACCTAGTTTTTAAAATATTGATTGGAATTTTTTATCTGTCTGAAATGTTATTTTAAATTCTTTTTAATCAGATCACTGAGTCTATTGTAAATATACTTTTCCTGATGTTCTAAGAAGAACTCTATCACCGTTCAGGTGGCAGCTTGTCTGAATCTGTCAGCCATGGGCCACAAAAACAATAATAATGGGTTTTTCTATCTTGATAGTACATTCTCCCTACCTATTCAAAACAATGGCCTTACGGGAAGAAGACATGAAAATAGCATCTGTGTCCTCAAAGCCTTCAGTTTGCTTCCTAAGAAGACAAAGAGTTCATGACTCTTCTACAAAACTTGTGCAATTATTTCACAAATCTCCACTGAGTGACTTCTCTGTGACAGCCATTCTACTGGCTAGACAGGTAAGCAATCTGCCATAATAGGAAGGAATTAGTCACCTGGTCTACTGGCCATGTTGACATATTGTGCATAATTCATAGTTGTAATGGCAACAAAACTTCAGGTCTGAAGCCAAGTCCTACTCAGGATAGTCAGATCCTGCCTGCCTGCCACTGACCTCTGTCTGACTCAACTCTTCCTCCATAATTTTCTCAGTATATTGAGACTATTATTGTTATACATGATCATGAAGATTTATTTCAACTCTCTAACCATACTTGAGAAACTCAGAGTGGACTCCCTAAGAACAGGATGGATCCTTACTCCTTATTCTGATAAGATAGAAGCATTGGCTATTGTGCACGTCCATGTATGGAATTTGAGAGTTAAGAAAGTAACATCTCCTAGTAGGAGATTGCTCTCTGTCTTCTGCTTTCAGGCATTCTTCATATCTATAAATTTTCATAGTTCAAGAAATCATATATTCCCTAGTTGTGTCTGTTGGCATCTTGCTATCAATGACCATCACCACTGTGATAAGTGCACAAATACTTTCAAAAGTCAGCATACCTCTAACTTGGCCATATTGTCAGCATTCTACAGATCTACCTCCAGGTAGCTCTGATAGGGCTCTGATACTCCTTGGTGCTCCCAAATTTATCCTCTCTGGGACCAACATATCTTTTATTGCTTACAGTCCTATCTTTCTTCTGTTCTCACATTCCACACACATGAGGGACAATGGCATTAATCACAGTGATTAAATCTACATGGAAGTTGGCTACCTGAAAAATGATCTAGTTGCTATTAGCAATGGCACTCACAGATAGGCTCCTAAAACCTTAGACATCATCATGTCTTTGTGGGTATTTTTTAAAATTCTTAATTCTCAAAGAAATGTCCATCATATCAAGAAAAAAACACCATTCCACAGTATTTTTGGATCACTAGAGAGAACATTAAGCAAGGATTAAAGAGATTTCTAAAAACAAACACCAAATACCTGCACAGAACATAAGTCAATAATTATTTATACATTAAACTAAGCAGAATCAACATTCCAAAGCTATAGGGTTTGAACTATTATGGCAGTGTTCATAAGATTTCCTCATCTCCAGTGTGCATGCAGTCCTTCCTTCATGAACTACTATACTCAGGCATAATAATCTATAATAATTATATATCCTCATATAAAATTCAAATTTTCTTTTTTTTTTCATTCAATTCTTTTGTATTTTGCAATGAAGTCTTTTTGTTTTTCATATTTCATTATGTAATTTTAAGTGAATGTCTTTTTTTTTTTATATATGAAGTTTATTGACAAATTGGTTTCCATACAACACCCAGTGCTCATCCCAAAAGGTGCCCTCCTCAATACCCATCACCCACCCGCCCCTCCCTCCCACCCCCTATCAACCCTCAGTTTGTTCTCAGTTTTTAACAGTCTCTTATGCTTTGGCTCTCTCCCACTGAAACGGGAACCCTCTTGCACTGTTGGTGGGAATGCAAATTGGTGCAGCCGCTCTGGAAAGCAGTGTGGAGGTTCCTCAGAAAATTAAAAATAGACCTACCCTATGACCCAGCAATAGCACTGCTAGGAATTTACCCAAGGGATACAGGAGTACTGATGCATAGGGGCACTTGTACCCCAATGTTCATAGCAGCACTCTCAACAATAGCCAAATTATGGAAAGAGCCTAAATGTCCATCAACTGATGAATGGATAAAGAAATTGTGGTTTATATACACAATGGAATACTACGTGGCAATGAGAAAAAATGAAATATGGCCTTTTGTAGCAACGTGGATGGAACTGGAGAGTGTGATGCTAAGTGAAATAAGCCATACAGAGAAAGACAGATACCATATGGTTTCACTCTTATGTGGATCCTGAGAAACTTAACAGGAACCCATGGGGGAGGGGAAGGAAAAAAAAAAATTCAAATTTTCAAGATGGCATCCCTGGCCATGTACTGTCACTGATTTCTAATATGCCTCAAACTCACTCTAACTGCTGCTTTGTTGTACTTTCTTCAAGAAATAGCCAAAAAACATCACTTCTATGATATCCTTAGTTCCTGCCAATGTCTATACCTTCCTACCACTCCTGAAACTTGTCAGTATACATTTTTCTTTACTTTCTTTTATAAGTAAATTTTTTTCATAGAAGTAAAATATTAGCCTTAGCCAAGGCAGCCATAACAAAATATCATAGACTGGGTGGCAGCTGAAACAATGGAAATTTATTTTCTCACAGTTATGGAGGGTGGAAGTCTGAGATAAGGGTGCCAGTATGATTGGATTATAAAAAATACTCTTTTTAGGATGCCTGGGTGGCTCAGTCAGTTGAGCGTCTGACTTCAACTCAGATGATGATCTCACAGTTTGTGAATTTGAGCCCAACATCAGGCTCACTACTGTCAGCATGGAGCTGGCTTCAGATCCTCTATCCCCCTCTCTCTCTTCCCTTCTCCTGCTTGAATGCTCTCTCTCAAAAATAAATATAACATTAAATAAATTGTTTATTAAAAAATAAACAATAAAAAATACTCCCTTCCTGGTTTGCCGATGGCCACCTTCTCTCTGAGCCCTCTAATGGCAGATAGAGGGAGACAGAAAGACAGATAGACAGCTTTCTCTGAGGGTGCTTCCCTCATGACCTCAATGAAAACTAATTATTTCTCAAACGCCCCATCACCAAATACAATCACATTGAGGGTTAGGGCTTCAACATGTGAATTTTGGCGGAGGGCACAATTCAATCCATAGCAAGCATACATTCAGGAAAGTGCACAAATCACAAGAATGCATGTTGATTAACTGTTTCAAAGTGAATATACCCATATATCCATAGATTAATAAATAAAAATTGCCTGGAGGCCTGAGTTACCCTTATCCTACTTTCTTGTCCTCAGTCTTCAAATGGAACTATTATTCTGACCTCTATCACCATAAATAATTTTTGAACTTCACATAAATGGAATTACTTATACTCTTTGTGCCTAAGCTTCTTTTGTTCAAATTACATTTGTGAAGTTCATATTTTTGCATGGGGCATTAGTTTGCTCATTTTTATTGCTGTACAATATTTTATTGTTTAAGTACGTAACAATTTATTTATCTACTCTACCACAGCTATACATTTGGCTTGTTTCTAGTTAAAAGCTATTCTAAAGATGTCTTTTTATGAATGTTCTTTTACATATTTTTGGTACATATAACTATGCACTGTGGAGGTATATATATCTTTAGGAGTAGAGCTGCTGGCTCTAGTAGTTAAGTATGTGAAAACTTAATCCACAAATCAATATTAACAATATTATAAATTTTATAGATGCCTTTGCTAGATTAAGAAAATGCTTTTCTGTTCCTGGATTGCTTAGAGTTTTTATCATAAATCAGTGTGAAATTTTATCAAGTGCTTTCTGCATCTTTTGAAATGATCATATAATTTTTCTCTTTTATTTTGGTTAATGGAGTAAAATATACAAATTGATTTTTGAATACTGAACACACCTGGATTCCTGAAATAAATCTAATCTTTTGTTGCATATTAAAACTTTCATGTGCTGTTGGACTTTAGATGCTGACTTTGAGTTTATTATTATTTTTCTATGTTCATAAAAGATCAGTTTGTAATTTTCCTTTCTTGTAAAGTCTTTGTCAGGTTTGATGTAAAGTTTATGCTAGTCTCATAAAACACACATTTATGAGATGGAAACTATTTATTTTTTATTCCTTAGAAAAGTTTGTGTAAAATTATTGTCATGACTTCTTCTGAGGTTCCTTTGAGGTTATCTAGACCTGGAGTTTTCTTTGCAGGAGGGTTAAAAAGTATGGGTTCAATTTCTTTAATGATATAATACTGTCCATGTTTATATTACCTTTTGTATCCAGCTTGACAACTTGAATTTTTCCAGGAATTTGAATTTCATATACATTTTCAAACATATTGGCATACTGTTTATGTTATTAGGATTGATCATTTTTCGTATTATCAGGATCTCTAGTGTTGTGAGTTTTTAAAAATCCTTGTTATTGGCACATTGTACCATCTTTTTTATTTTGACCAATCTTGGGAGGTTATCACTCCTTTTACTCTTTCAAAGGACCATCTCCTGGTTGTGCTGGTATTTTCAATTATGATTTTGTTTTTTATTATTTTCTGTTCATATTGCCATTATTTCTTTATTGCTACTTTCTTTGAATTTACTTTTTGTTATTTTTTTCTCTGTATGCATTTATGGCTATGTATTTCCCTCTAAGCAGGCTTTAGCTGCACACCATGGTTTCAATATATTTTCACTGTTATTCAATTCACAATACTTCCTTATTTCCTCCATATTTCCTTTGATTCATGGATAGTTTAGAGGTATAGTGCTTAATTTCCAAACAATTGGGTAGTTCCTTTTTATAATTTTAGCAATACATTTAACCTTAATTCCACCTTCATCAGAGAACATACTCTGAGTTCAAGTCTTTGAAATTTATGAACATCCAATAAATTGTAAATTGTGGTTTTCATAGCTTCTATTGTTATATTAATTTTATCTCCTTATTTCATTGTTTAGTCAAAGAAATGGATTTAATCTCCACATATGATTCTGTAATACTCTTTTTATAATCCTTTCAGGTTTTGCTTTATCTATTTTGATGTTATTATCTGTATATAAATTATCTGTATATAAATTCAGAAATGTTTTATTTTCCTAGTAGATCCTTTAACCATTATGAAATCTTCCTCTTTAGGAAAATATTTTTGCCTTAAATTCCACTATCTTTTATTGGAATAGTTACAACAGGTTTTAATGTGTGCCTCAGCCTTTGTGTTCTGTTATTTATGCTGTCTTGTAAGAACTACCTATTATAGTGTTTTTTTAATCCTGTCTGATATTTGTTTCCTAATTTTGTTTATATTTAATAAAACTACTAATATAGTTGAACAGAAATCTACCATCTTATTATTTGCTTTGTATATATCCAATTTGTTCTTGCTATTTTTTCTCCTTTATTTTTCTATATTGGACTAAAAATTTCTTACTATTCCATTTTCTCCTCTATTAGCTAGTCACACATTTTAAAAACTATTCCCCAAGAAGTTAACACAGATATTACCAACATGCATTTTGACAATAAATTAGTAGTTTTCTGCCTTCCAGAAATGAAAAGTATTTTATTTTATTTTTTTAATTTTTTTTTTATTTTTACGTTTATTTATTTTTGAGACAGAGAGAGACAGAGCATGAACCGGGGAGGGTCAGAGAGAGGGAGACACAGAATCCGAAACAGGCTCCAGGCTCTGAGCTGTCAGCACAGAGCCCGACGCGGGGCTCGAACTCATGGACCGCGAGATCATGACCTGAGCCGAAGTCGGCCGCCCAACCGACTGAGCCACCCAGGCGCCCCAGAAATGAAAAGTATTTTAAAACAGGTTATGTTTACTTAGTACTCTCTTCCATGTGTTATATCACTTTAATATGTTTATTTTTAAATATGTTAATTCTTATATACAATCAATAATTTTAAATAACCACATATTTATCATTTCCATTGCACTTTAATCCTTCATGCAGTTTTGTGCTTCTCTCTGGAAACATTGACTTTCTGCCTGAAAAATCTGGTTAGTATTGCTTTTAATGTCCATCTGCTGGTGAGAAATTTTCCCAGTTACTATTTAACTGAAAATGTCTTCATTTTTGTCTTTATCATGGTATTTGGTAGCATTATTGTGATGTCCTTAAGTATTGACTTTTTACCTATCCTTCTTGTGCCTTTTAAAGCCTTTTGCATTTGTAGATTTATGTATTTAAAAAATGTGGGGAAATTCTTGTTCCAATTTTTTTTTTCAAATATTGATTTTCTCAATCTATCTTCTCTTTCTGTGGCTCTAATTCCACGTTACACCTTTCATTTTCTTCCCATGTGTATCTAGTACTCTTTTCTAAATTTTCTGCAGATCTTTGAGCATGAATATTTTCCAAAGAAGCAACTTTTGGTTGCTTTTCTACATAAAACATTTGTCTGTTTTGCATCTCAATGATTTGTCTGTTTGTCTGTTTTGTATCTGAATGATTTTTTTTAATTTATGATTTTATCCATTACTTGTTTTTGGTTTAACTTTTTTCTCGTTTCTTAAAATGGAAGCTTAATTAAAACTTTCTTTCCTAACTTAAACAGTTAAAACTATTAATTTCTCTCTGAGTTCTGCTTAAGCTGAACCTGCAAGTTCTGATATGTTGTTTCATTTATATTCATTTAAAAATATTTTCTTATTTCTCTTATTATTTTAGCCATGATCTATTTATAAATGTATGTCTAATTTCTAAATATTTGGAGGATTCTCATCTATATTTCTGTTCTTTGTTTTCATTTAAATATACTGTAAGCAGAGGACATACTCTGATTTTAATGAGGCTTATTGCATGGGCTAGCATGTGGTATAGAATATGTATTCCACTATTGTTAGGTGGACTGTTCTCTAAGTATCAATTAAATCAAGTTAATTGATAGTTTTTTTCAAGTTTTCTATATACTCATACATTTTCCAATTGTTCTATTAATTATTATTCTATCAATTAATCATGGACACCTATTTCTCCTTTTAATTATGTCAACTTTTGATTCATGTATTTTAAAGTCCTTTCAGGGTGCATGCATACTTAGCATTGTTATGTCTTAATGACTCAGTCCTTTATAATTATGTAACATTCGTCTTTATCTCTCATAATTTATTTTATTTACTTTTTAATTTTTTTAGGTTTATTTATTTTGAGAGAGAGAGGGAGAGGGTATGAGGAGAGGAGGGGCAGAAAGAGTAGGAGAGAGAATCCCAGGCAGGCTCCATGCTGTAAGTGCAGAGCCCCATGCAGTGCTCAATCTCACAAACCATGAGATCATGACCTGAGCAGAATCAAGAGTCCAACATTTAACCTACTGAGCCACCCAGGCACCCTTATATCTATTTTTTTTAATTTAACATAGTACTCCTGCTATCGTATAGTTTTCTTGTATGTAACTTATGAATGGGTGATAGTTTTTCATCTAGTCTGCATATCTCTGCCTTTTAATTGTTTAGCCATACACATTTAATATGTTAGTCAATATGGTTGGGCTTAAAATTAACATCTTTGTTTTTATTTTTTATTTGTTCCATATGCTTTTGTTTTCTTCATTCCTTTGTTTCCTTTGTTTGACTTTCTTATGATTTCATTTTATATACACTATTAGCTAGTTTTTAGCTACACCCCTTTATTTAAGTGGTTGCTTTAGGGTTGAAAATATGCATCCTTCAGAGGATTCCTTTCAGTAATGTCAAACAACTTCTTGAATAATATAAGAATCTCACAAGAGTATACATTCATTTCTACTTTTATTTCATTTGTTTATCATTGTCAGACATTATTTACATATGTTATAAACCTCACAATATATGTCATTATTTTCTTTTGAAAATTCATTTCTCTTTTTAAACATTTGAAATGAGAAAACACTTTTCATTATTTCTGTATTTACTGCTCCCAGTGCTCTACATTGTTTTGTGTAGATTGAAGTTTCCATCTGTTTATCATTTTAGTTCTGCCTGAACTTCCTTTTACATGTCTCACACCACAGGTTTGCTGGTGATGAATTCTTTCTGGTTTAATCTGTCTGAAAAAAAAATAATTTTCTTTCACTTTTGAAAGATGCTTTTACTAGGTATAAAAATTATAGGTATTACAAATTGATAGTTTCTTTTTTTCTACACTTACAGATATCATTCTATTATCTTTTGGCTTCTGTAGTTTCTGATGAAAAGTTTACAATAATTCTTATCTTTGTTTCTCTTTGTTTTTTCCCCCTTCTGGCTGATTTATCACTTATGTTCAGCAATTTCATTATGATGTTCATGATGTGTGTGTGTGTGTGTGTGTGTTGTCTCACTAAGTTTATCCTGCTTAGGTTTGAATATGAAGGTTTATAACTTTTTAAATCAAATATGAATTATATTTTTGGTGATTATTTTTTCAAATATTTTTCAGTCCCTTCTTCTGTCTAGAAATCCAATTGCATTTATGTTAGGCTACTCAATAATGTCTCGTAAGTACCGACTCCCCATTCATTTTGTTTTGTCTTCTCTTTGTGCTTTATTTGGGCTATTTTCTATTTGCTACATCATCAAATAACTGAACTTTTTCTACTGCAGTGTCTAATCTTTTATTAGTCCCATTCCTTGAAAATGTTGTTTTGTATTTCGTAATTTTTTTTCTAGTCATTCTTTTTAGTTCTTTTCATATTTTCCACATCTCTTCCTTTTTCTGTGTCTAGCAAAGTTTTATTAGATGTCCTATATCATAAGTTTTATATTCCCAAATACTGGATTTTGTTTTATTCCCTTTTAGTATTTTGGACTTTGTTCTGCAGAACATTTCACTTACTTGTGACCCAATTTGATCATTTTGAAGCCTTATTTATTATTTTTTAGAGTGGGTCCAGATACACTACGATTTCAACAATGTTACTCTGTGCCAGCTGGTGGGAACTTACGCAGTTGAGTGAATCGTATGAGTTCTGGAAATTTTTTGGCTTAAAGTG
The DNA here is from genome assembly GCF_022079265.1 of Lynx rufus. Classification (NCBI taxonomy): domain Eukaryota; kingdom Metazoa; phylum Chordata; class Mammalia; order Carnivora; family Felidae; genus Lynx; species Lynx rufus. The sequence continues at coordinate 58,134,992 of NW_025814878.1, forward strand.
CTCCACTAAATTTCCACTTCTTGGGATTTGATTTTGGCCAGACTTATACAATTTTATCCTATTCATGCACAGATTTCTATTGGACCAATTCTGAAGTTATTACATAGTTCTGAACTGTCTGATACTCTGCCCTGCAAATTCTAGAAACCTCAATTTCCCCATTTTTCTAATCTCTGTCCCATCACTCAGAGACACTGATAAATTCTGTTTTGTTTCCCCTCATTTTTTTATGGACCAGAATTACCCTCATGCAGAAAGCTAGAGTAATTTTTAGGCCTAGCTCATATGTTTTCATCCTCCCAATGGTCAATAGTTCTATACCTATTTCCCAATATCTTACAATAGCTGTTTCATACAGTTTTTTTTTTTAATTTTCTAGGTGTTTAAGGCAGGATGGTAAATTCAGATTCTATCACTCTATCATGGCTGACACTGAAATCCTACAGTCTTAATATATACATATATTTTTTACTGATCTAACTTCCAGTTCATTAGTCTTCTTAGCTATGTGTATAAACTATTAAAACCATCTATTGGTTATTAACTTCAGTGATTTGTAATTTTATTTTATAGTTCTAGAATATCTATGTGGTTCTTATTTATTGATTCCATTCTGTGGGAAGTACTCCAGTGAATTTTTATTCCCTTAAAAGTGTTAATCACAGATATCTTTATTTATTATTATTTTTTTAATGTTTATTTCTTTTTGAGACAGAGAGTGAGAGGGGGAGGGGCAGAGAGAAAGGGAGACACCAAACCTGAAGCGGGCTCCAGGCTCTGAGCTGTCAGCACACAGCCCAATGCAGGGCTCAAACTCACCAACCGCAAGACGATGACCCAAGCCAAAGTCAGACGTTTAACTGACTGAGCCACCCAGGTGCCCCAATCACAGATATCTTTAAATTATATATTCTGAATTTCAGCATTTTGTGATTTGTAGGCCTCTTTCTTTTATTTGTTTCTTTCTTCCTGGGATTTTGTTCATGTTTTCCTATCTGCTAATGTATGGTATTTTTCCCAAATAAATTTCAGATGAAGAATATAGAGATTTTTTTTTTTAATTTTTTTTTCCAACGTTTATTTATTTTTTTTGGGACAGAGAGAGAGCATGAATGGGGGAGGGGCAGAGAGAGAGGGAGACACAGAATCGGAAACAGGATCCAGGCTCTGAGCCATCAGCCCAGAGCCTGACGCGGGGCTCAAACTCACGGACCGCGAGATCGTGACCTGGCTGAAGTCGGACGCTTAACCGACTGCGCCACCCAGGCGCCCCAAGAATATAGAGATTTAAAGACTCCAGGTGATGTTATTTTTTTTTTTTTCCAGGCAGGCAATGTGAATAGGACAGATCACCTTATTTTTATTAGAAATCAAGATGACTTAAGACTGAGTTTCAAAACGCGTGAGGGAGGTCTGGACTGTTTCTGACTTATCCTTACTCCTAGGACATAGCCCTTCAAGGTTCTCAGATCCAAACCTAGGTTTTCTTCCGAGTCCCTTCTCCTTGGAAGAGCTTAACTTTCCATATTTATCTCCCTAGCACTATGAATCTACCAAAAACTCTTCTAGTTCTTCCTGACTTCTTGGATTCCTATCCCAAAAGTTTAGGAATCTGCAAATCTCTCAAGGGGAACAAAATCACAGAATGTCAATTTCACCTCAATATATTTTCCTTTTCCAAATGCCTTAGCCCTTCAAAACCTGCCTATTTTGGTTTCCTTACAATGTTTTCAATTGGCTACTTTTTGTGTTTCATCCAGCTTTTATATTGTTCTCTATGAAAACTTGCTCTGATAACCAGAATTCTATCAGTTCAAGAAAAAAATTTAAATATCATCTACATATTTGTCTTATTTACATTACTAGATTATGAGTTTCTTATAGGCAAGAACTTTCATTCATCATCTTTGATTGTTCAGGCACTGACATACAGTTGGCTATCAATAATTATTTAAGCTTTCAGTTCTATCTCTAGTTTCCCTTCAGAAAAATTTCTGCATGCTTCTCTTCTGAGCTATTTACTCCATCCTGCATAACTCTGTACCTACTACTCTTCTGATTGCTAGTATCATCCTTAATTCTATCCCCTAATATGTTCCTAATCTTTAACACACTGTTTGAAAATACTTCATGATTTTTTTTTCTTTCCTGACCCTAACCAGGTGTGATCAGCACGTAATCTATCATCCTTTAGCAAACATATTCTTAGTGTCCTGTGCAATGATGGATGCTTTAAGTAAAAAGTCAGTGTTCTTTCTTCCTCAAACAGACTGTGAACCCCTTGACGGCAAAAGCTGCCCCTTTTGCTTAGCATATGTCCCTTTAGGAAGTGAGTTCAACCTGATGTAAAAGAGTGGTAGTTTAAGACATGTGGACTTGGTCATCTGCAAACCTCACAAAGTGAACCAAATTATTTGTTAGTTGAATGGGCATAACAAGCCATAACCATAACAGAATTAATGACATGTCTCTACTAATGTAAGCAAACTGAAGACTTTTAATAACTTTTGCTCCTATTAATGTTTGCATTTATCGGGGCGCCTGGGTGGCGCAGTCGGTTAAGCGTCCGACTTCAGCCAGGTCACGATCTCGCGGTCCGTGAGTTCGAGCCCCGCGTCGGGCTCTGGGCTGATGGCTCAGAGCCTGGAGCCTGCTTCCGATTCTGTGTCTCCCTCTCTCTCTGCGCCTCCCCCGTTCATGCTCTGTCTCTCTCTGTCCCAAAAATAAATAAACGTTGAAAAAAAAATTTTAATGTTTGCATTTATCTTCCTATCTCTAGAATCTGCTGTCTCATCTGAAGATACCTACGTTATAACAGAACTTGATGGTAATCTCTGAGGTGAAGTGGTATCCAGAAATGTTAGTCTTTGTGCTTAAGTATTTCTAAGCATTGAAATTCACAGTAAATAACGCTTTAATGAGCAATTATACTTAGTAAACACATAGACACATAGAAATTAAAATATCAGTGTCACTGTTTACCCATATGCAAATACTAATTGAAACAATTCCTACAATTTCACTTAACATTCAGAACTGTATTAGATATACTCCTATATATCTACTTATCAAATAAAGGTATAAATTTTTTAAAAATTATATTGGTTAGCAAACATGTCCCTTCTGAGTGTCACTGTCACCTAATTCAGCATCATTTGCTTCGTATACATTTTTTAAATTACAAAAAAAAAAAATAAAAGATGAAAACACCTGCACAAAAGAATGCTCAATCCAACCAGTAGACAAAAAAAAAAAAAAAAGGTAAATACGGCACAGTAGGAGAATAAAGCTTCTGGGGAAAGAAAGCAAAGCTGTGTGACAGATGGAAAGGTCTCAATGGATGAATGGTACTACTACAAATAAGTAGCAGGCAGCCAGAGGGAATCAAATAATGATTATGGAAGAAAAATGAGGGTTAAAAAAGATGAAAAAAATGTTTTGACTCAAGCTAAAGATTCTATATTAATAAAATTTCCTATTTTAAAAATATATTTAATTATACATCCACAAAAGGTAGAAAATAATTCATGTCAAATAGAGTAGACAGCTGACAAGTGAACCAGTATAGACAATATAAAAAGCTCAACATGTCCTTGGAGAGGAAGGAATGCATTCCACAATTTGTACTGGCATGCCCCCAAACCTGAACAGATTACTTTCTGACGATCAATATCTGTAACCACCAGAGGCCTGTTAGAGAGTTTTTAAAAAATCAGCTTCAAAGAGACCTGGTCCCCAGCTTACATTTTATTTTTGCCAGTGGGTGCTGAGGTAAGAGTTTTGGACAAGGCTCATTTTTCTTCTCTTTATAGGGCTGTGTATTGAATATGAAGCACCCTAGCATGTTCTCAGGCTCTAGTCAGCTGGATTCAGACCTTGTTTATGGATACTGTGAAAGAGGACCAATACCCTTCACCAACTTGAAATCAGCCTGTGCATTTCAATTCAATGAAAAATGCTGGTCACACTTCAGCTGGGTTTCCAATAGTAAGTGCTTATTCATCAATCTGATTTTAGTGTCAGGTATAAACAGAGTATTTTAAGTGTTGTTGTAGTTACTTGAAAACCTAGAATATTTCCTCCCTTCCCATTTCTGTAATATGCTCAAATATTAGTGACTCAAAGCGATAGTTTTCCTGACCTCTTTCTACCCATACATGAAATAATTAAAAATCTATTTCTAATAGTACACCATATTAAAAACAAATAACAAAACAACTTACATAACTTCCCCATGCTTTACCAACAGTAGAATGCTCACTTTTATCTAAACAACTGTTTCTAAAATGTATTCTGCCGCACCCCAGTTTGAGACATTCTCCTGTTATGTTATACATCATCAGTCATATGTGGGCATTCTGTACATTCTAGCCTCCTTTCAGCAATTGATAATGCACACTAGCTCTGAGAGATCCCATAGCAAGGAAACTATTTAGCTTTTTAAAACCCAGAATTTCTCAAATGGATTTAAATCCGAAGGTATTTAAAACCCTGAAAAATTTCAGGGTGTATATATCTGGTGTTTTTTGCCAAAATTCTGCCTTGGGCTTCACTCAACTTCATTTGATCATTTCCCTTTTGAATAAAATAATTTTCTTCTAGGTATTGAAGATGAAGACTAATGAGAAGACAGAGGGTGATATTTTTTCTACTTCCCATTTAGTCAGAAACTGACTATATGAACAAATAATCACAAGGTAGAGAACAATGGAGGGGGAAGAGAAAAGCTTCCCTTATTGTAAGGATGCATACTACCCATTTCTGCTCAATGTTTCTCCATCTCCAAGTGACTGTCTTATTAAAGGCGACCTCAAGGATGACGAATGAAAAGAACAATTGTAATCTTTAATCACAAGGTTCTAGTATTTCAACAGTATTTGTGGAGGTAGGGAGTGGTGAAATCATTGGAGAAGTAAACAATTGGATTAGAAAATGTCCTGAAATGAATTGCTGGAGAGATTTCAAAACAGGAATCTGATTAACTAATGCAAAAAATGCAGATAAACTCTTCTAATCAAGAAATAAAAGTGTATAAGATCTGGATTGTGATAGTTAAACAAAGTAGGCAAATAATCAAATCTGAGAAGGTCCATATTTGAAAACTAAAGTGGCAACATTGTATAAATTTCAGATTGTCTTATTCATTATCTTTTATATCATTATTCCCATAAGATGTTCTGCAAAAAATCAGTCAAGTAAAACAAATTTTAAACACATTGAATGTGATTTCTCATACTTAAATGTTCCCAGTGCATTATCATAATAAAGGTCCTGACAAGTCCTGCAACACAGAAAGGTATTAAGCTTTATTTGTGGGTCTCTCCGACCTAGTTGACCAGGGAGCCATATTTGCATAGTAAGCCTAGTTATGTCTCACGATTTACTTTAGGAAATAGTTTTCTATTGTTTCTTAGCAGATTATGCTCATTAAGTTATGGAAATCTAGAAAAGTTTGCAATGGTTAAGGGAGTATCAAGTGGTAATATATCAAAGCAGTATTTCTCAAAGTATGATCAAGGAAGTCGTAGGTTTCCCCAAGACACTTTGGGAACCCATGAAGTCAAAGTTTTTTTTAACAATATTAACTTCTTAGAGGATATTCTAATCTGAGCATTGACAGCATGCAGCAGTTGGGCAAAGAAGTTGGAGAGGGACAGTAGCAGAGGAGAGGGTTTCTGGACAAAAGGAGCAACATATACAATGGCATGGTGAGTGTAGAGTGAAAAGTACAGTCAGTTCCAGATACCTGGAGGCAAGTGGACACACATATAGGGAAAGTTGAAGCTGGAAAAGTTTAGGGGTAGGCAATAGAGGATCTCAGCTCCTATCATCTGCTATGAGAGAAAGGTCAATAAAAAATATTTAAAAAGATAGATTTAGGCCTTCAGTGTATTACTCTTACAGTAGAGCAGAGAAGACTTTTAAAGTTGGAAAGACTAGAGGCAGAGAAACCATTTGGTTTTGCAATGATGCAACCATTGTAGTTCAAACTGTTGAGAAGCATTCCTTCTGAGCTGGTGACTTGTACAGTGAACCCAAAATGAAGCTCCCCATCACTTTGAGAAGTTACCATCTTAGGGGAGGGATAGGTAGGGAAGCCAGTACAAGAACTAGAAGAGTGAGCTACACAATTTCTAGTAATGATAATTACTGGTTACCAATATTGATCATTTAGAACCTCGCTAAAATTTTGAATAGATTCTCACAAGAGAAATATCAAAAGTGAGAGGGAAGCTGAACAATTAGAACTAAATGATATTTGGGGAAATCTATTTGATGTAGATACTGGGTAAGAATTTTTAAGTCATATTTTGCATTAAAGAATTAAGGGGGTAAATCATTGCTAAAATATGAATAAGCTATTAAAAATAGGTTTTGTGAGTGAGGCGCCTGGGTGGCTCAGTTAGTTAAGTGTCCGACTCTTGGTTTCGGCTCAGGTCGTGATCTTGCAGTTTTGTGAGTTCAAGCCCTGCATCAGGCTCAGTGCTGACAGTGCAGAGTCTGCTTGGGATTCTCTCTCCTTCTCTCTCTACTCCTCTCCCACTCACACTGTCTCTGTCTCTCTTAAATAATATTAAAAAATTTTTTAAAGTTAAAATAATAGATCTTGTGAAAAAAATAAGTTCTTAAAATGAAATAGCATACACATCCAAATATAATTTAAAAAAAGTAATTATATCGATATAATCCCAGAAATATGCCACTTTATACGGTTTGCTCCTGGAAGTCACCTTGTAGATGTTAAAAAAAAAAAAGAAAGAAAGAAAAAAGAAAGAAAAATTAAAAAGAGGCACTAACTCTTCACCTAAGTCCAAATTGACAGCCCAGTTAAGGAACACTGAAATTTGATTAATTACTAGCCAGAAGAAATATGGAATTTTTTGAGGGAATAATATTTGTTTCTGATATCTCTCCCCTAACAAAAAGGGGTCTGAATTGACATGCACAAAGCCAGGCAATGTCTGAAAGAACTAAATAGACACAAGCAAATAGTCTCCTGTTTATTTTACCTTAGATTCAGCCCAAGACCAATTGTCTGCAGAGTATTTCTAACAGAGTGCTAGATTCAAGCAGGTATTAAGTTAGAAATCAAGTTAGTTGTTAAAAAAGAGGGAGAGATATAATGTGGTTATTAAATTTTTATTTTAGTTAGATAGTTATTCATGGGAAAATATGTTTATATGTAATGTTCTAGAGGATTAACAGATTATCTGAACCCCATCCATGGAACCTATAAGATTCCAAATGCTCCCCATTAAAAATCTACATATCTTGGCAAACTAGAAATGAAAAAGAACTTCCTCAACTAAATAAAGAACATCTACAAAAAAACTACTGTTAACATCATAATTTAATGCTAAGAAATGAGAAGCTTTCTCACTAAGATCAAGAACAAAGCAAGGATGTCCCTGCTCACCAGAACTTTTCAACATTCTTCTGAAAGTCCTAGCTAATGCAATAAAATAAGAAAAAGAGAAAAAGATATACATACTGGAAAGAAGAAAATTATTTATTTTTGCAGATGATATGATTGTCTATGTAGAAAATCCAAAAGAATCAACAAAGAATACTGGGCCTAATAAAAAATTATGGAAAGATTGCATGATACAGGTTAATAGATAAAATTCAATTGTTTTATTATTTACCAACAATAAACAAGTGGAATTTGAAATGAAAAACACAATGCTATGTACATTACCATTTCCCAAAATGAAATATTTAGGTATAAACCCAACAAAATGTGTATAAGACCTATATGTGGAAAACTATAAAACTCTGATAAAAGTTATCATAGAAGAACTAAATAAATGAAAGATATTCTGTGTTCATTGATAGAAAGACTCAATATTGTCAAGATATCAGTTCTTCCCAACTTCATCTATAGATTTAAAACACCCTCAATTTAAAATTGCAGCAGGTTATTTTGTGGATATTGACAACCTGATTCTAAAGCTTATATGAAAAAACACAGACCCAGAAGAGACAACACAATATTGAAAGAGAAGAACCAAGTTGGAGGACTGACACTAGTTAACTTTAAGATTTACTATAAAGCTCCAGTAATGAAGACAGTGTGGTATTGGTGAAATACCCAAATATAGTCAACTGATCTTTCACAAAGGAGCAAAGACAATACAGTGAAGCAAAATTAAATGTACATGTATGGACTAGGAAAATAAAAGTAAATGAAACAGGTGAAAATTTTTGTAGGACTCCTTCATTTGACAAAAGGATTTTGATATTACTCTTTCCAGATAGAGGTAAATCAAAGCCATATTAAGATTTACAAAAAAGGGGGCACGTGGGTGGCTCAGTCGGTTAAGTATCTGACTCTTGATTTTGGCTCAGATCATGATCTCACAATCATGAGATCGAGTGCATCAAGCCCCGCATCACGCTCCACCATGGGTTTGGAGCCTGCTTAAGACTCTCTCTCCCTCTCCCTCTGCCCCTCCAATGCCTGTGCTCTCTCTCTCTCTCTTAAAAAAAAAAAATTACAAAAAAGCAAATGAAATAGCTGTCCTCACATAGAATTTAGTGTAATTCTTTAAAAATAATTTTTTCCTTAAAACTTAAATCAGTATGGTATGATACAGTTTAACGAACTCATTCCATCTTATCCCCTGTAGAATTTGAAAAAGGCTGGTCCCCAATCTTAACTTTAAAAATCTGTCATGTTATGTAAAACACAAATTTACTCTCTGCTCTTTTGTATCTAGTCCAACCAAAAGGCAACCCTATGTATTACTGTGGTAAACAGAAGAAAAGAGAGAGCATTTTTTTTAAGTGAAAAGAGAGAGCATTATAGAAAAAAAACAACAACTGATTAAGTAGACCTACAGTGTTCTGATTACTGGGAAAGTAATTTTTCATTTCTTAGTAGATCGTAAGTACACAAATTGGAAAAAATGATTTAATATACTCTAAATTAATAACTTGGAATTGTGCTATACAAAGTCATCAGCATCACCATAATAATCCCATCATGCAAAATTACTTGTAATGAGTCCAGCTCCTCACATCTTTATTAGATGCTACAATAAACAGCTGACCTCTGACTCCTTTGATGATTCCTAATATTTTCCCTCCATTTTGACACACCTGAGGAAAACCCACAGTCCCATGGAAAAAAAAGTGGCTAAGTGGCTTTCCCTAGCAAAGGTTCTTGTGTTTTCATAATCTTAAAGGTAGCACTTTCAATGTTTTCTCATTTATCATATTTGTTTCGAGGTTTTGTAGATATTCTGTGTTAATTTTAGGAAGTCCCTTTTGTTCCTAGTTTTATACTAAAAGTTTCTATCTTATTAAATCTTATCAAATAACTTTTTGGGTTTAAAAATATGATTCTATAATTTATCTCCTTTAAGCTGTTAATGTTGTAATAATTGATTTTCTAATGTTAAACAACGTTTTATTTCTGGGACAAATCCAACATGACTGTTAGGTATAATTTTTACACATTACTGGTTTTGGTTTGCTTAGGAATTTTTGCATCTACTTTCATGAATAATCAGCTTGTAATTTTCCTTTCTTGTACTGATTTCTCATCAAATAATTTTAATAAATGCATTTTAATAACATCAATTTTATATATATTTAAGTTTATTGGTATAAAATTATTCACCAGTTCCTTACTCTGTGTTTAATTTCTCCTATGTCAGTAGTTACATCCCATTTTTATTCTTAGTATTGTTTACAAGAATTTTATTTTTCCTTTTTTGTTTAATTTTTTTCTAGAGTTTTGTCTATTTTAATTGTATTTTTAAGTGTTTTATTGATCCTAATATTTATTTTCTGTAACATTAACTTCTGCTCTTATATCAATTCTTTTCTCCAATCTTTTCCTGTTATTCCTTTTCCCTTAACTTCTCAGCTTGGAAGGTTAAACTTTCTTCATTTATAATGTAAATATTTAGTTTGTCTAAATTTCATTTCAGCTACATCCCAAAAGTTTTGATATGTAGTATTTTTCAAATGATTCAGTTCTAAATATTATTTAATGTCTATTATGAATTATAGTTTTTGTTGCTAATTGCTAACTCAATTACACTGTAGTCAAACAGTATGTTCTTTATGATATTAATCTTTGTTTTGTCAAGGTTAGTTTTTACAGCCTAGCACATAGCCAATTTTATGTTCTAGTTATGCTTTAAAAGAATACATCACAGTTATTGGTTATGATATTTCAATGTCTGTCCCTTAGATGAACTTGTACTTTGGCTAAATTTAATATTTTACCATTTTATCTGCCTCATTTATCATTTAGTCAATGTTATTTAAAGTATTAAATAATAAATTAGAATTGTAGATTTTAGTTCATAGTTTTGTCAATTTTTCTGTAAATACTGTGAGGTTTTATTATTAAGTTCATAACAATTACAATTATTATTTTCCTGAGATTTGGAACTTGTATTATCATGAAAAATTTTCTTTATCTGTTGTAATGCTTCTTGCCTTTCTATTTTTTTGAAATTAATATAATTATACCAGCTTTCATTTGGTTAGACTTTATCTATATATTTTGCCCTCCTTTGAATTTTACATGTCTCTATCTATAAATTTCCAGTGTGTCTTTGTAAACAGTATACAGCTAGATTTTTTAAAAAGTCTGAAAATCTTTGTTTTTTAAATGGAGTTTATTCCATTTACCTTTATTTTATTGTGTTTTCTATTTGTTCCACTATTTCTGTATTTTTCCACCTCCATTCTGCTTTATTTTGGAAAAATTTTTCATTTATAACAAAGCAAAGATATCATATTTAAAAGTATGTTTTATAAGATAATCATAACTGGTACTCTACATTAACCACTATAAATACAGTATCCCACTTAATGCTTATAACCCTGAGATATATTCACTGATATTTCTATTTTGCAGTTAATAAAACTGAGGTCAGAGTTATCAATTAATTTATACAAATCCAAATGGAGAAACAGGGTTAATATTCGCTCTATTAGACTGTAAAGGACAAAGATTTAACTATCTTTATAAAATAAAGTCAACAAAGACATCATCAAATTGGAAGGGTATAACTAGGATCAACAATAAATAAAGTGCTAGGAGGAGACAAAATCAAATCAACAGTATAATTCTCAATTATTTTCATTCTTGTGTTCAAAATGAAACATCTTTAAAAATTCTTTTTTGGTTTGATCATAAGAGGCAAATCCTTTCCTGTAGGAATAAATAGTGAATGAACATGCTGACAGAATTGGCTGCAGACATTTAATTTGGTTCCTAGACCCAATTCCAATGTGTGTGTGTGTGGAAGGTGAGTGTCTTCCCCACAGCCACAATTGAATTCCAACACTCTCTACCAGAAGGTAGATTGATATTCCATAAATTAAAGGTTCAGTCCTACAAGGACTAAAGGATAGAGTCACCCTGGGACTCAAACTTCTAAACCTCTAATCTCACAACCAGCCCTTATTCTTAGGTGCTTTTCAAAAGCCACCTTGTTAACATAAGAAAAAAATCTTTACCACTCTCAACAATTAAAAAATTCCAAGGGAACTGTGAGCCAGGAACCATGGACAAAAGCCAATATATATGAAAAATATATTTTAGTAATCTAAATAACCATATATATTTTTCTTATAAATCATAATATCCCAACATTATAAATATTTTAACACTTATTTTGGGCTATAATTTGGAATACATTGAAAAATATGAATTGAATTCAAACCCTGCTTTCCCCCAGATTTTCTTTAGGTAAGCATAGCCTGTGCATCTGCGACTTGTAATCAATGTTTTCCAAAGTACATTATAATTTTATGCAATAATCTTGTTAAATTAAAATATATGTGCTCAAGCGATAGGGTACCTGGGTTTTGATATCTTATTTTTGTATCTTATTTATTTCTCAGATAAAGATTTTATCTGAGTATCTCAGTAGGTAGAAATACTTGTGTGATAACCATATATGAAGTAATCAGAGATGGCAGTCATCTTTATTTTGTGAATTGAAGTATAACATATCCAAATCACAGTGGCATCTATGTACTTATAAGGAAATAAAATTGTTCTAATTTTATGTGATTAATATAATAATACTGACAAATATTGTCACTACTTAACCTTGTCAGATTCTATATTTACGCAGTTGTGTAACAGATTCCATTCTCCCACCTATAATATTCTGGATTTTTCCCCCTTAATGATAAATGGGAAACCCTCAAAGCCTTATTCAGTAAATTCTCCAACTCTGATCCCTCTGTTACTGTCTCTTTTGAACTTTTGGTTTTCATTTTTATGATATTTTATGATAGTTCACACTTCTTCATATATGACATTTTAAATATTCTTACACTGCAGCAAATATTTCATCTCCTTAGATGAATTGTAAATTCTTCAAAGGCAGAAGCCTTACTTTCTATTTTATTTTACTACCTGGTACCTTAAAGTACAACTAAACAGTTTCAGTGTTTTCCTACTACTTTGTGTTTGTGGCATGCTCTGGAATATTTGGTATTGGGTGGTATATTGAAAGATGAAAAAAATAAAAATTACCCTCCATACCCAACAATATTTAGAAAATAGTAATGACTACAACTTAACCATGTGACTCATCCAGACTGCAAAAAGACTATTACCACACCACTGGCTCGGTCCCCGTTTTACTTGTGTTGTTGCTTGAGAACTATTTATTGAATAGCTCTCCCCTCACTTTTTTTTTAACCTAAGAATAGGGTCAGGTTCCTACATGTGAATATAAACATTAAATCCTTCTTGATGTTGACTTAAATTTTCCCTTGGTTCTTTTTTCCTACTTTCAGGAAATACTCTCCTCTTCTAGATACACACTCTACCCTATAGCATGATGGGCCCATTTCAAGAGTCTGTATAAGAGAAGGTCATATCTTTCTTTTACAGAGAAGTAATCTTTCCATATTGATTCAAACATGGCACATTCAAAACATGGTGCATCTTTAAGTCCTACACAGAAGATGAGAAGTGCTGTCAACTGACTCTACAAAAGCATAAACCAGAGCAAAATGTTTGCACTTAAGAACATTAAAATCTCAAATAAGAAAATGGTAAAACTGTAAAGAACTACAACCAACATACAGCTTTACTCTGAGCAATATAAGAGTAGAGGTGTTTTAGACCTAATACACAGAATTCTAGGTGTAATTCTGTTAAGCAGCTTTACATTTGCCATTGGAACTATTTCCCCTCTATGTTAAGCTTTAATATCCTTTCAAATGCATTAATGTGTCCCCAGAACAGACTCTCACAGACTCCTGCCTGCTTTGAATATTTCCATTTTAATAACAGCTTCAGATCTTCACTCAGAGCTTTATATACCCCTTACTGTCACAGAGGCTTGTGAAAGACAGAAGGAAACAGCTCGTCATCCACAAAAGTCATCCAATGTACAGTTGTTTGCTTTAGAATACAACCCACAGAAAAATTAAAGGGGAACATCATTTACATTTGATTTTCTCTACCCTTTGTGTTCATCTCTGAATAATTCTAGAGGAATTTTCTATGTCCCTGTAAGGACTGCTTAAATCTTTTCCTTTCTGAGTGACTATAATTCCATGCTGAAAGAGCTAAAGTCTCTCTCTTAGACTTCAAAAAGGCAGAGTAGAGGCAAGTATGGTTTAGACCTTCATTGCATGAGGTCTCATAATCAGACTTGCTATTCAGTGGCACAGCAGCTCAGAGGTAGGAATACCACTTTACCAAAACAGCAGGGTCACAACAACTTTTGTTTTGGGACAGTGATGATGGTTCTTCAGGCTAATCTAAAGGAAAAAGTGAGCATTTTATGTTTTGTGAAATTTATGGTCATACCAATAACCACTGTCATAATTAAGAGAAACGTCTGAAGAGTTTAGGGCATACTAATTTTGGAGTTGGGGAGAGGGATAACTTAAAGCAAATTGGAAGAATAGTTCAGAACAGCCTTGAAGACCTATGATGTTTTTCATGAAGAAAAATACAGATTCTAACAAGCAAGAATGATTGTGAAGGTATTAAGAGGAGGTGGGGGGGGTAGGCAGTGAGGGACAATAAACTACTAGAGAATAGAGAAGCCTGGACACATTTTTCATTTGGTTCATATTTTTCACGCACAAGTACCATGCCATTTCATATGCCACCTTCAAAAAATGTGATTTGTCAAAGATGGTAAACTCTCTGTTGCCTTATTACATCTTGGTTAATTTAAAAGTGCTGATGAAAACACAAGAAGGCAAAACTACATACTCTTAGCTGATGGCATACTCTCACACAATCTCAAGAACAGGACTGAGGTTCAACATTATGGAAGTGGGCTCTGGCCTAACGAATGGTTTGAAACTAACTTAGTGTCACCCATCTTGATGACAGTGATCTGTTTGAAGCATTCAGCTCTCCACCACACATACCACATAATTCCAAAAGATTTGATCTGATTAGTGTTATTTGGTAAGCTGAAAGCAACTTTGAATAACTCTTTATTTCACTTTAGTGCATGCCCTTGAACATCTGTTTATCTTTTAAAAAAAATGCCAATTTGGTCTTTTTGGTTGTTTGGTGTATATAAACAATCAAATCAGCAACCATTTCTTGAATTCCAAATGTTAATAGTCAGTTGCTTGCTATCTTCACACTGATGTAATACCAGAGGCTCAAACTCAACACATCCCAAACTAAATTTAACATGTTTATTCCTAATTCTCTCATTTCTTATCTCTTTCTATTAATAATGCTTTATTCTTTATACTTTATTCTTCTAGTATCCCAGGCTCCAATCCTTGGAGTTTCCTTTTACTCTTCTCTCTTAAACAAGTCTCATATTTTAGGTCTATAACTCTTTCTTCCTGCCCCTTTATATTCTAATTCTATTATGTTCTTACAACTTCTACTATAGTAATGGTCTTCAAAGAACACAAGATGATCTATTGGGGAAGAAAGCAAATATTAGTATTTGTACTTTAAAAAGCCCTCCTTCCCCCCCTTATTTTTGCATGATAAGTAGATATATCAATATATCTATATAAATATATACTAAATATATAAATATATGTATATGCATATATTGATATAAATGTCTATATGTATACATTTCTATATGCACATATTCATGCACATATATAAACATATACTCATATATATACACATATATTCATATATATACACACATATTATATATATATATATAATATATATAATATATATGAGAGAGAGAGAGAATTTCTCCTACTAAGGATATCCAATCTAGAATGTCTCTCAACCAGGTGTAAGTCCTCTCTGCTTCTCACCTGGCTTGTCGTGATAATCTCTGGTTTCAGTCTCAATTCTCAGCTCTAATTGAACCAGGCAAGATAGTATTGACACTAGTTCTTTGCTCTTATCATTTTGCCTACCTAAAGTATCCTTCCCATTCCATTGATACTTGTCCCACCTTATCCCATCCTTATGGACTCAACTCAAATGACCTTCTGTTAATTTTCTACCTCAAGTATCCTTTTCCTTCACTGAACATCCATGGCTGGGATGTCTATAGTTCTGTTATGGCAGGCTCTACAATCTGTGTAGTTATTTTCTTGTAGGGAAATATCCTCCATACAGTCAGCACAATAGTCACACAGCACAGTTATAGCACTGTAGACAGTATAGTCTTACACATAGTAGGGACTCAATAAACATTTAATTAAGTAAGTAATTAAAATTATGAATAGCAATTTCCTTAACCTCTTCCAAGTTGCACGGCAATTTGTGTTTTCTTAAGACTACTTCTATTTTTAACTACAGTATATACTTGGTAAAGGATTTTACAACTCTCTAAATTAGCCCATGGTGATTACCCCTACTGTGCAATTTACCACTATTTTATTAAAGCAAGATTAAAGATAATACTTCATTGGAAGAAGTAACAGCGGCATTAACCTCTATTTACCTTGACATAATAAAGCTTTAATAAAACATGGGAAAACTGCATTGAGGGGGATAATTATTCTAACATAAAATTTAAAGGGAACTTAATTTCTCATTCTGCATGTTTAGTGCTTTAAGATTAGTGTCATTAATGTCCTTTTTCTCATTTATAGAGGATACATAAAAATATTCAAACCTCTCCAATTTGTTTACTTATTAAATAATTCTGAATTTATATTGGAGTTCATAAACATAAGAACAGAACTTTAAAATGCAACAGTTTTTCAGAAGTAAATATCCTTATAGAGTGTCAAGGCAGGGAGAGTTTTGTGGGAGAGATTTTACCCCAAGCCAAAAAAGAAAAAGAAAAAAAAAGTCATCCTTGTCTAAATTTTTGAGTGTTGAATCAAAGAAGATTCTTGTTTGTTTTATATCCTCTGGCTTTATTACATCAGACAAGCTTCAAAGGGGCAGAGCACATAGGATTGAAAAATAACACAGCTGCATTTTGCAATGGAGTGTTCTGCCTCTGCCTGTGTTTTGTTGTTCATGTAATACTTTTCAATAAACAAAGATGTCAATCAACTCTCTTTGCAACACATCACATTTCAGATTTAAACCACTTCAGACACATCACTGCCCCAAGCTCACACATTTAACAGATAAAAATTCAGCTTTCTGTCAAGGCAGAATGCAGTATTGATTGTAGGCGGTATTTAGGCAAGAGAGTGGCAGAACAATATTACCTTCACGGTCACATATAGTCCACTATGGAGGCATAACATAAAGTGTGTTACACTTCACATAAAATTTTTTTTCTAATGCTTAACATTGATTAATACCCATTTCCAAACACATTCCTAAGAAAGGCTTCCACATGCAGCAAATTGTGAGGGTGGCTGAGGGGGGTTAGGAACACATGATAGCAATCATGAAATCTTTGATCACTTGATTTGATTCTAGTGCTTTGTAAATTAGCATAATTATTCAAACATGCTTCATTAAAAATCATGACTGTACAAGTCCTTTGGTTTAATGATCCAAGTATATAACACGTGAGCTAAGCTTTAAATAAGAATACCAACTTAGTGCTAGCAGGCTATGAGAGAGATGCTTTTCTTAAAATCAAGAGAAAGTGCAAAACCGCAAACTCTGAAATCCAAGTCAGGAAAAAAAAATCTCAAAGGTAGACCAGCAGTGGATGTGGTGGGTTATATTTTTCTATTTATCTTCACATATATCTGAATGTCTCTTGGGGCCACCAAAGGTTAGATACCACGTCACTTCTAAGCTACTGGAAGATTGGCATACAATCCCTGTAAATCTCAAACTAATTACATTTGAATTTTAGGTGTCACAGCTAGTTTTGACCTTTGAAGGTTGGCAGAAGAAAAGTTTGACAGTTCTTTAAGTGTTCTCAGATACTAAAAGAGGTTGCTTCAAGTTAATGAAAGAAGGAGAGAAAAACTAAGTTAATGATGCCAAAGATATTAATAAGACTACTATTATTGGCACACATTTAATTATGTATCAGATCTCATTTAATAATGATGTCAACTTCACTTATACTTCAGGCTACATAAGGAAAGTAAAGACAACATACAAGACACTCCATTATTTTGATTGTTCTGTTAGTAATAAGTACTAACTTGTATACAAGTGAATCATGTTTATGGGTTTATGGGGTTAAAATACAGTATAAGGGGGGTAAGATTTCAGTTAGTCCATTCCTAAATCATTCAGATTCTGATTTTATATAGTGAAATAGTTTATATAGTTTATATATAGTTTATATAGTTTATATATAGTTTATATACTTTATATAGATTTTATATAGTGAAATAGTTTATATAGTGATAAATAGTTTTTATCAGACTCTCTGATTTTATATAGTGTTCATGCTACATGGAGTTGGTTAAAGAATGGATTGTCACTTTCCATATTTCCTTTTTTTTTTTGCTTTTGACAATTTACAAGACATCAACAGAGAGATATGTCAAAGAGTTTATCTCAGTTTTAAGGAAGGTTAAATTTAGAGGCTAATGTTTTTCAAAACATATTTTAATTAAATCTACATCTTTATTGCTAAATATATTAAGTGCTGCAGAATTAAAATGCAAACTTTCACTGATGGCCTTTTAACACCAAGAAAATAGTCATTAATCTCAGAAATGTAAAATTGATCATTTGCTCTCAGGCAATGAAACAGTGTCAACATCAGGTCCCTAGTTACCTTTCAAGTTCACCGATAGTCTGGTGGATCTTGGCCAGGTGCCTAGATCAAATAGTAACAGTGTACCTGTCCAGGCAGTGATACATGAGAGAAGGAAACATGATTTGCTTTAGCCCCATTGAAAAAATGTAGAAGTGACCAAAAGCAACTGGTAAATGAAATAATGTCCTAGGAAAACTGTATTAGAATGTGTAATTCTCAACAGCCTCAGTAATTCCTATGTCAGGTGGCCAAATATGGTTCAAAATTTGTACCCAACCCTTTCTCTACCAGTGGACAATTATGGGATGTTAATAATTAGCCACAGCCCCCAGGGAACTCTCCTGCACACCTACAGCCATTTACCTGGAGTGTTTCAATCTTAAAAGATTAACTCATACCTCCCATGTTAATAATATTTTAGCAGTAGACCTCCAGGAAACAAATAAATACTTCTAAAAATAAGTCTGGGAAGAGAAATTAGAAAGCTAAATTTAAAAGTAAGCATAGTTAAATAATAATAAATAGCGATAAATTGAGACTTTAAATTGTTTAAAGGCAGCAATCATTTTTATTTATCTTTACTATCACAGGACTATCATAAAAATTATCTTTATATTTAACTCTCAATAAATAGTTTTTAATTAAATGACACTCATTTCATCCTTGTCATTTATTCTGGTTTTCTGTGAATAAAATTTAAACATGGCAATTCCAGGTGATATCAGTAGTTCAGCAAATTTGGAATTCAGAATATAGAAGGAATGTGGATAAGTAATAAAAATAATAATGTCTGCAGATAAGTTATTCTCTCTGGCTTTTTATGCCATGTTGAGGAATTCAGACTTTCTCCTATAAACAATGAAAAACTTCTGAAAACAATGAAAAATTTGAGGGTGATCGATCACTACTAGGTTTTAGAAGTAGCACTCCGTAGTGAGTATACAGAGGATGAATTTAAGTAGGGAAAGACTGATCATTTCTGAAATTATTGCATTATTTAAGGAAAAAGATGATCTGAAAAAGGTATTAACAGTGAAGGTGAATAGAAAGTGAGGAAGAAGGAGTTGGTTAGGAAAAGTTGGAATAAAATAAACAAATGATATTTACTGAGCTCTACTAGGTGCCAAGCACTAAACACATGACTTAAATTAACTCATTTAATCCTCACTACAATTCTTGGAGAGAGAGATTGTTATTGTGATCTCTCTTTAAAGATGAAGAAAACTCTATATTTAGGTAACTTGCCAAAGTCACAAGGCAAATGGCAGTGATGGGATTCCAACACTCGAAACCTGCCTCTTAGGCCTCCTTCCTAACTACTGCCTTATGATTTGTAGATTTCTAGCTCATGTGATATAGCAGATAACCATGCCATTCCTCCACACAATGGGAGTCTGTGAAATAGGTGTTATATGAAATATGTGAAACAGGAAGTAGCAGGGTTTCTTAACCTCGGCACTACTGACACTTCGGGCTATGAATTCTTTGTTCTGGGAGACTATCTTGTGCCTTGTAAGATGTTTAGCACCATCTGTGACCTCTATGCATTAGATGTCAGTAGACACCCCCTACTCCCAACCCAGTGGTGGTAATGTCTCGAGACATTGCCAAATATCCCCTGAGGGCCAAATAATCTTTTATTGAGAACCACTGGTTTACAGAAAAGATAAAAATTCTGTTGTTATTAGTTTCTTATATTGAATTTAAGTTCTCTGCATCTAGATAGCAATGTCAGCCAACAGCTAAATTTATGGAACTGGAATTCAAGATATATTCTGACTGGAAATATAGATATAGCATATAATCATCACATTGCTCATCATTAGATGTGATTCCCAAGGACGATGTGAGACCAACCAAAGGCCAGGAACAATCCTGGGGCACAAGCATTTATGAGTTGAAAATAAGAGGAACTTTAAAGTGAGGATGAAGAGATAGAAGAGGAAGAAAATCAAGGGAAGGAGACATCTTCAACAGTGATAAATTTTGCAAAGAGTCCAAATAAATAAATTGGATTTAGCTGTTAGCATGTCACTGATGACAACTGCTGGGGCCATTTATAATTTTTTCCTTAAAACTTTATTCTTTTTTCCTCACTTCCTTAAGCATTCTTTCTCTGACTTCATTTCTTATATGTTTATACCTTAATCAGTCAGGTCTCAAAATCTTTAAGAAAATCAGCTGGTTACACTGTCTATTGGCACCTCTTTCTTAGAAAAGCAGCTTTAGGCTAGTCTTTATGATCAGCAAATTCTTGTGCTTTCAAGAATACCACTTCTAACAGACAGGTCTAACCCCAGTGCTAATGGAAATTAGTGCTCCGTATCAGATCGTGATTGTCCTGGATGATCACATCCTCCTTGCTCATAGGGAGTTTGAAGGTGCAATACAGATAAAGACATCAACAGAGCAAGGGAGAGAATCCAACAGAGAGGTACTGGAATGGCTGAGCATATGGGCAAAACTGTTGCCTCATTCTTAGAACACGCTCTAATTATATGAGATTGCTGGGACCCTATTTTTTTAATGACATAGAAGACAAACACACTGGTTCCAGAGACAGGGCTGCCACAGAGGACTCTCAGATAGAATGTGAAACTGCTGGTGGCACAACGGCAAGACTAAGCTGAGAAGCAGGTAGAGCAATCATTCCCCCTGAGTACCTCTCTAAAAGTGGTTGACATGACAGCTAAGACTGTGGTACAGTAGTTACTGGATGTCACATAAAAAAAAGACCAAGACATATAGTGAAGTTAGAAAGAGGGTCACATCTGTTTAATGAGCTGATACCCCATGGCTGACCTTACCCAGCAGCATCACTGTCCTCAGGTCAGAATCTAGCTAAGACTCTGCCATCAGGTTACAGTTCAGGTTACCATTCAGGTTACAATTGGGTTCAGTGAAAATTATACAATCCTCAAATCATATCAGCCCACAATTAGCCATGAAAAACCAGATTATTATTTTTTCCCCTATTATCCCCATGTGTATTATAGGTAATATTCTTTGGGGATGTACAGATAGGGAGGTTATTTTTTGCACATATATGTGTACGTATGTATGTGTTCATCTATTTTGGTGGGAATTTGGGGGTTGAGTGACTTCTTTGGAGACAGGGGCTAACTTTGGTTCTAGATTCCACAGCTGGAAAATGTAAGAAAATGTATATTACTATGTGACTGTGGCCTATAATCAGCATGCTGAGACCTGTTCTTGAAACCATATGTGAAAGCTAATGTTAGAACTAACTGTATATCCAACCAAATCTCATCTCCACAAAATTGAATCTCTCATAGCCACATGCAAAAAAGAAATCTGGGAACTGTCTGAGAATATGCAGGTTGAGAGTTGGCTGCCCTTCCAAGCCCCTCTGAAATCCCTCATGTAGTATTCACCATCCTTTAGGATGAAAGTGACTTCACATTATGATGTGTAATCCATAAGAAAGATGTGATTGAGATGCTAAACAGCATTCAGAAGTAAAGAAATTTCACCCTGAATGCCTTTCAGGAAGTGTTTTGGACTTGGAGTGGCAAACTACGGCCTGCTGGTGGGCTGCCTGATTTTGTACATACATTTTTATTGGAACATAGCTATGTCCATTCATTTACCTTTGTCCAAGACTGCTTTCAAACCACAATAGCATGGCTGAGTAGTTGTAAGTGTCCCATGGTCCAGAAGCCTAAAATATTTACTCTCTGACTGATCCTGTCAGAAAAAAAAGTTGCTGATCCTTGGCATAGATTAGAGATTTCTGACTGATGCAGGAGAGAATAGACTTTGCCAGTGCACTCCAGGACAGGAGACCTGGAGTAGTTTGTGCTGAAATGACTGTTTAATAGATTCTCATCAGAGACCCCTAGTTTGGTGCATCAACCAGGACAGACAGCTGCAGCTCTAACCGCTTTTCCTGTCTTCTGAACTTACTCAGCCATGGCATTGACCTGTAATGTTTCACATTGAAGAACCAGGCAGTCGCTGATCCCTGGAATAACATAGCCCAGAGGGATATTTGTTTTTTGAGAAAGCTAGTCTTACTCCAAGTGCATAAGAGTTAATACAGGAAAAAAAGGGGCTTCATGGGACATGTGGGCATGTTTGATTAAACAAAGCTAAACAAGTTTCTTTACTCCGTAATTTTTCAGTGTTTAGTATGAATGCTTTGTGAGTCCCAAAAAGGAGGAAGAAGGTTAATATGTAAGCATATTCAAACTTATTTGAGCACAATACTTATCTTTTTCAGAAGACTCAGAAGACTCAAGTTTCTTAAATGTTGAGTTTGAGAATTCAAATGAAAGAAAGAATAGAGAACTGTTGGAATACTCTCTTGTCACGGGGCCTTTGTATAAAACATTTCCTCTTGAAACAATCCCTTCTCTCTTCACACACATATACTTTTTCCTGGCTAACTCCAATTCATCAAGTTCTTAACTCACATTCATTCTTCTATGACCATTCCCAAATTTCATCAAGTCACCTGTTATACATATTCATAGAATCTATTACAGCTTTATCATGGGTATATTTTTAAATTTACTTGGGTGATGGTTTTATTAATGAGTCTTGCCCAACAGACTATCAACTTCATAGAGATCACCACAGTATCCCTATCACCCAGAACAGTGAGTACTAGCACATGGTAAACATTCAGTAAACACTAAATAAATAAACATTACACTTTCACCATAAAACTAATCACTTGGAGGAGAGGCTTACTCAAAGCAAGACAAAGAGCTCTAATTGATCCAAGTTCCAGAGGAAGATACCAATGAATTCTCTACGTCTAGTGTCTGAGGCAGACAGCCATGCTAGAAAGAGCTCAGGTATGTGTCCTTAGAAGGAGGAGCCACTCTGAAGGTTCTGGAGTTTTGAATAAAGAATATAGGTTGCTTCGGTCACTGTCCAAAGATGCAGCTCCTGCTGTGCTGTTCAATTTCTGTGGACACATAACACTAGACTGAGGTGTATACTGATTTTAAAATACCTATGGAGATTGATGAGATGCTTAAGATCCTTGAGTTTTAAGCTCAGGAAGGCAGTCTCAGATGGACAGATCTATGTAATGAAAGCTATATAAATGAAACCATCCAGGAAGGCATGTAGTTTACAAAAAAAAAAGAAGGAAAGAAAGTAGGAGAACTCTGGAGAAGACGAATTTTTAGGATAGGTAAAGGAAAAGAAGACTAAATCTGAAAAGATCCAAAACAAACAGAGAGGACTAGATGCTAACATTTGTTAAATCCAGCTGATGTGAACACAAGTATATGTTATGTTATTTTTTACACTTGAAACTTGTTTGAAATATTTCAAAACAGTTTTTAAAAGAGCCTGAGGAGTGACCAGAAAAACAGGAAATAAAGTGGGAGGAAGCTGCTTAATTGAATCCAAGGAAGGGAAGTATTTCATGTAGGGAGAGGCCAATGATGAAATGGAGAGGTCAAGGAAGATAAGTATTGAAAACTGTCAGTTGTTTTGTCAATTGAATGGTTATTGTGACCTTACTGAAAACAGTTTCAGAAGATACGTGGGGCAGATGACAAATTTCATTTGGTATAAGAATAAAAAAAAAGATGAAAAACAGCTGACTATAAAAAAATTTATCATCTCATCTATCAATTGCTGGGGATGGGGGACAGAGCAGATTCAGAATTGTTTAATTCAGATCTTTTCAGCTTTGTTTTGTCATCTTCATCATTTTGGATTTGTCATCAGGATTATGCGCTTATATAGTAAGAGTTGCAGCAGCTTCAAG
Source organism: Lynx rufus (assembly GCF_022079265.1). Taxonomy (NCBI): domain Eukaryota; kingdom Metazoa; phylum Chordata; class Mammalia; order Carnivora; family Felidae; genus Lynx; species Lynx rufus. The sequence continues at coordinate 58,158,830 of NW_025814878.1, forward strand.
TATTAAATCCCCAAACAATAACCAGAAGCAAAATTTTAAAAAGCATGGAGATACTTTCCATCTTTTGCAGGTGAGAAAAGTTTTCCCACTATGACTCAGGAAACCTCCTCTCATTCTCATTGGCCAAAATAGTATCACTGTGCTCAGCTCTAGACCAATCATTAGCAATGTGGGTGGGACTATGATAAATAATAAGACTTTTACTCCTTGAGGCTACAAATCAGAATGGCACCTTCTCTGAACACAAGACAGCAAAACGTGAAGACCCGATAAAACGTGGGCTCTGTTATAGTGGCAAGAAGTAGCAAGCGACTGTGAGGGAGGGAGTTAAGACCGATAATTAAGGATGTGTCTTCCACAGCCTACCCTGAGAGGAAACATCCAGCTGAGAGGAAGAGCTGGAGCTACAGGAGGGATATGGGATGGCTCCAGATCTAAGATTGAAGGAGAGGTGGAGAAGGAGAATAGGAACCAGAACATGGGTAGAGAGATCATCCTTGGACATAAGGGACTTCTGGTCCACTAAGATGGGGGAAGGTTAGGGAGAGGGGAAGAGTGAGGAAAAAAAAGGTCAGATGAAGTTAACTTTTAGGAGTTGAGATGGGGTTGTTGCAGGTTTGAGTAAGTCAAAATATCTAAGTGTGTGTATAAATGGCATTAGCTGCAGGTTACAAGGTCTGAATGGGGTCACGGGAGAGGCCAGGCTTCACACAACATCTAATTCTCAATTAACAGGAGAGAGATAATTAGCTTTAGATGGATTTTAAAGCCTTCATTAAATTAAATAGAATTGTGAAAGTATGAGATGGAGAAACATCTTCAGTATCAATTTGGTCTTAAAAAGTCTTTACAGGTACACATATATTTAAATCATAATATGTAAAAATCAACACACTTATTAAACAGTGTAAGTAAGGAAAGCAAAATATGCATAGTGCCTAATATACAGTAGGTCCTCAATAAATGTCAAGTTTGGATTTGAATCCTACTTCTATACCACATCCATTAAAATCCCAATTACATCCAACCCAATTTATGTACCTCCCCAGATTTTCTTGGCCCCACCTCCCTCCAAGCACTTGGTAGCTTTCTTGATTGAGATCCCCACCCAGCAGTCACAATTTCTCCAGGGTAAGGATGAAGCTCAGGCATGGCTTTCCATGGTGCCCTTGATAGCCAATGGAAGATGCAAACCCTCTAGTGGCCCAGCACCCAGTCTCAGGTGAAGTACAGTACCCCTAATGTATGGCTCCAGGCTTTCCCCAGTGATTGCTAGGAGGGGTTGAATAATATCACCCAAAGCAAGGAAGTGTTCAATATCCACAGCTCTTCAGAGTGTTTTCACAGTGGGATTTGAGCTACAATAGCTCAGGTTGTTAACCAGCTGGGTTACTTGACTGACTGCAAATGAAAGGAGAATAGAAGGATACGGCAAAGAAACTCCTCTCTCTTCACATAGCACCCACTGACTCCTCCCAAAAGTACAGTAGTTCCCTATAGCCTGTCCTGAGAGAGTCCCAGGACAAAGCAACCATCTATGGATATCTGGGAAAGCTGTCTTATCTTGGCAATATAGAACATTATATTTCCTTTCTTCCTTCCTTGCCCAGCTCCCCTTTTCTCCTTCATGCTGTTCTGACATTTCATACCAACTCTCTTCTCACCCCCTTACAGGGTTAAAAAGTGAGCATTTCTGCCACAGGGTCTGTTTTCCAGGGAACCCCAGCACAGACAATAAACAGCTGGATTGCTGACCTATTCAGTATACAGATCCAGAGTGTGAAACAATAAGGCTAACTGCCAATACTGAAACACACAACTCCAGTTGATAAAAACTGCTCAAATAGCCAACCAACCTGAGCCCTTAAAAGAATAACCCAAACTTAAAATAAATAATATAATATTTTTTTAATCCATGAAAAATACCTACCACAGGTCTGGCACAAAATAGGTACTCAGTAAATATTCACTAGGTGGTTTGTTCATTGATTTCCACCAATTTCAGGGAGAACAAAGGACAACACGGAGGGATATAAAGCATTTGTTGTCTTTTATTTTGAGTGTGTGCACAGCCAGAGACAAACTAAATCCTTGATGAACTACAATAAATGTTCTCATGTTCAGTATTGATCATCTGGGGGGACTCCATGCAGCCATTGTAATATGAGTCAATTGACAGAGATTCAAACCTCAGAGAGAATATCTTAATCCAAGATCATCTCAGGGAGCAGAAACCACTGGAGAGCAGCAGTGAGCCAGACCACAGGCAGAAGCTGTGAGATGAAAGGCAGTTGTGCCAAGGATGAGATGCTTTAATGCAATCCAGGACTCATCAACCTTCAGACAACTCATCTGGGAGTCCACCCCTCCCCCAGTTCTTTTTTTCCCAATATCTAAATTTTTTTAATGTTTCTTTATTTTGAGACAGACAGAGACAGTGTGAGTGGGGGAGAGGCAGAGAGAATAAGACACCGAGTCTGAAGCAGGCTCCAGGCTCTGAGCTGTCAGCACACAGCCAGATGCAGGGCTCAAGCTCACGAACCATGAGATCATGACATGAGCCCAAGTCAGGCGCTTAACCGACTGAGCCACCCAGATACCCCTCTTCTTCCCCCACTTCTGTGGTTGTATTGTGAATATATATTTGAGAATGTCATACGGGTTATATTGTACTTAGTCCTATTCATTGTGGAACAAAATCCTTAGTGTTATAATAAATATTATATTCAGAACCACCTTTAGTTGCTGCATGAAGTTGAGATGTGTGTACACTTCCATTTACTCTAGAATTCTCAGAATGCAAGTCATTTACATGCAATTCCTGATACTTCAGAATGTGCAACAATAGCTGAGTTCTCAAAATGTTCCAATTACAAATGAAAATGCTGATTAATCCAATTCTAAACCTTTGTAAAATTTAAAAACTTTAAAAATATCTCTAATAATATGTATACTATTTAAAAACAACCGTTCAAACACATCTAACTGCTGACAGCATCTTTCCCAAAAAGGCTGGTTAACAATAACTTAATGTTACAGTATCTGAAGCAATGATTTCATGAAGTGTACTATTTTAATCATTTTACAGAGAAAGAAGTTGAGTCTTAGAAAGTACATTTTTTCCTCAAGTCATACAACATCAGACATTGAACCAAGATTTTCGATGTTTTGCCAATTATTGCTACCCCGTAACATACTCTGAGCAAAGAAGGCAAATGCTATCCAATTTTTAGTATATTCAACTTATATCCATTCAGTCATCACATATTTAGTTAGTACCTTATATTTTTGAGTATTTTTGTGGTAGATGCCATCTCACCATCACATATTTCATATAAATCTTAAATCTGGCCAATTAACCTGGGAAGTCAGAACAGCTGTTACTATCACTATTGTACCTTTTCATTGAGCACTTACTACATGTTATTAAATGTATTACATTAGGCCATTTCACCCTCAATATGATCCTTAAACCCTTACAGATGATGCATTTATTCTATAGAGATGTGCACCAAGGCTCTCAGACTCCAAGCCTATGAGTCTATCCAGGGCCTATTTTATAGTGAGGAGACTTAGACCTTAGAAAGTGTATTATTTTATTGAATGTCACAACTTGAAGGAGTAAAGAGTCAAACACATGTCCTTTAGCTCCAGAACTTAATATTTAATTTATAAAAGCTAGATTTTAAAACTCTCTAATTTAGGACTAAAGCACAAAATATAAAGAGTAGTGAAGAAAATAAAAAGCAATTCTGTGATAAACACAAGGAAAAGGAAATCTTTTATCCCAGTTGAAGGAAGAGATAAGACTCCACTATATCCTTTGTACTTGAACTTCATTACTGAAAAGCTGATTCAGTATAAAACATTGGAATTAAAATAAATTCAAATACATTCCTTTCAGTACATTACTTTCCAGTTTCAGGAAGACAGGCTATATAAGTCAAAGGAGAAAGAACAAATACTGACTAAAAGCATAGGAATCATTTAACTGGCCCCCATTTTCTTGCTTTACTATTTCAGCCATATTCCACTCATGCTATTGTCAAGGTCATGAACAATTTCTTCTATTACTGTATTCTTTCAGATATTTTTAAAAAAGATATCATAATGCACAAAAATCCCCCCAAAATGAGATTAATATCACTTCCTTTCTTTGCTTTCATTCTCAAAGTTTAAAGAACTCCGAGTCACTTGCAAGATGGAAACCAACTGCTTTAAATTTTGATGCCATCTTAAAGGGATTCAAAGAAGGTGCTAGGATTCAAAGCCTCCCTTTGAAGTAAAAAGTCCCTCAAGAAGATTGGTTTTTGTCTTGCATTAGTGATCTTTCCTAAAAGTCACTAATGTCTAATTCCCTTTTCAGTCTAGCATATAAGTGTGTGCTGCATAAGGTTCAGAACTGTGTCATGTGCAACCTTGCAGGGACGTTACCGAATGCTATCATTTACATTTTGAAAAAGTAAAATTCATAAACAAAAAAACTGAAGATAATACCAAAAGCAGAATTCTCTTAAGGCTATTGTGAAATAATTACCTCTCAGTCTACTGAGCATATTGACGAGGTACTTCTTTGAGAATATGCTGCTTTCAGTGAAGAATCAGTAGAGCCATTACATCTGAATCTACTAGGCACTTAACATTTCACATTATATTTGCCAAAATGCCTCCAAGTATCTAGAATATCCGGGGCAGGTGTTTTAAACAAGTTTACATTTTAATTACCTCTGCTATTTCAAGTTGCCCCCCACCCCACACTCCCTCCCATAGTATATGATTAGTAGAACTTATAATTTCCTGAATATGACACGTAAGGCTCATTTTGACCCGACCCTCCTCCCTGCCCAACCTCCTCCTTCACCATCCCCTTGTCTTCTCAGCTATTTCTTTTCTCTAAGTGAGATGTGTAACTGCTATTTACAGTTCTCTTACTCTTGTGCTTATTTATATGTGCCTCCAGTGCTGTCCCTATATACTACTTCCCTGGCCAGTGCTGACTGACATTCCACCCAGGATCAAGTGCCTCCTTCATGCCATCATAGTAGCCTTTATGTATCTCCACCACACAACCCCTTTAAGCTAATATGTATTGTGCTTTTACTATGTGCAAGCCACATTTAGTTTTCTGAACAACTCCAGGAGTTTCTTCTATTGCCATCTTCATTTTTCAGACTTAGAAACTTTTAGTGCATTCCTCAAGGTCATAATGTATTGTGATGCTGGCTACAAATTCACTGCCCTTATCTTCAACAAAATTCATCTATTAGCACGTAGTGGAGAAATTTTTCCATGTACCTTGCTGAGGGAAAGTTACCCCATGACAATAGAATTATTTTGATCCACAGATAAAATGCCTTTAACGTACCCATAATGGCTTCTAATTAATGCCACTTTCTTTTTCTTAAGAGATTAGCAACCATCTGATTCATAGTAAAGAACAGAATTCTGCCAAATACCATCATCAAAGTTTATAAGCTGTGGTTTCTACAATTCACCTTATCCTCTTCCTAACACTTAACTGGGTCGTTTACCTTTCTGACTCTTCACGACTCCTAATAGAGTAATGATATGTTTCTGTGATCCTATCTTTATGTGCTTTCAGTATCCTAGGATGAAATGTGTCTATCTGATTTAGAGGTATTAATTCACATGTTACAGCTGGATGTGGTCTTGCATATTTGTCCTAGTCTTAAGTTTTATTTCCTTCCTTTGTGTCACTTCTTTCCTTTCCATTTGCATGATCCTTCCCTTGATGTAAACAAAATGTAGCAACTGGAGTTGAGTTACCCAGCATCCTGCTGTATTTTTCTTTTTTTTTTTTTTTTTCCTTCCAGCTGGTAGCATTTGTCCAGTTTCCTCAGGAGCAAGCCTAACCTTTTTTTTTTCTTTTTTTTCTTTTGCTTATCTACTTCTTCTACATACAAATAAAAAGGCTATTGTGGTTGTGATTGGTATTAGGCAAGGTTTGTCCTGGTCTACTTTTGGCAATATTTTAGAGTTTTTATTTAAATTCCAGTGAGTTAACATGCAGTGTAATATTAATCTCTGGAGTACAATATAGTAATTCAACACTTCCGTAAAACACCTGGTGCTCATCACAAGTGGACTCCTTAATCCCCATCACCTATTTAACCCCTCCCCGCACCCACCCCCCCTCTGGTAACCATTGGCATTTTTTTATACCACTGTTTCAATTCCCAACCGTATAAGATATTCAAAGATTAATCCATTCAAATGACCCAATGTGTCTCAATTATCTTGTTCAAAACAAAGGAAAGATCATTTCAGGTCCACCTACAAAGTCCAGAGGTACAGATAACTGCTGATTTTTCAGCCTTACCTTAGCTATGCAGACCTTATCCTAGAAGTACCAAAGGCAATATGCCTACAAATTCACTTTATTACTGTTTATGATGCCTTAGGCTTGATTCTTAGATTCCCATTTCATACCAGAATTTATTTACCAACATAAACATGCATAGCTCAAAGTCCTCTCTTTTTCAGAAAAAAAGAGCAGCAAACCAATCTATAGAGTTCCCATTGGCCTTAAAATCAGAACACATCAGGAGTGCCTTGTTAGATGAATTTAGCAGCAGGGAAGCCTGCAGCTCATCAGCTTTCTGTTCCTCAAAAGTAGGTACTTACTGCAGTCAAGAGGAATTATTCCTGAGGATTTCTGGTCATGGGGATATTTTCATTACCTTAAAAAATGTCTGAATAAGACAAAAGAAAAGTCCTTGTATTTGTTTTCCCTTACAGTACTGCATTTGATTTAAATGCCCTTTAATCTACTCTGTTTTAATTAGTAAGTGAAAGTTATATATCCAAATAAAATTCAAATTAGTAATTTTTTTTATTTGTTCTCTGAGCAAATATTTAGACAATCTCCAGTGGGCTGGGTGCTATGGTAAGTGTGCAGATAAATATAAGACATATAGGTCTCTGCCCTCAAGGAGGAGTAAATACAGTGGTAAAGAAAACTATATTAATTGAGTCAATGATGAAGACTTTGAATGACAGACTAGAGGAGGGTCAGATTGATATTCCTGGCAATGTTCAGGAAGACTCCTTAGCAGAACACATGAGAAAAGTGAAAGGGCGGGCCTACACCAGCCGACTCCATCTTGTTCTGTGTCCTTCACCTTGACCACGCCTCCTCCCCTTGAGTAACCTCCCGCTCACCTGCCTAACAGGACCCCGACCCTTCCCCAGCCAATCGGCTGAGGCCACAGCCATTACCTCACCAACTGCCCCTAGGCCCCAATAAAACCTTTGTCCTTTTGAGGGGCGCCTGGGTGGCGCAGTCGGTTGGGCGTCCGACTTCAGCCAGGTCACGATCTCGCGGTCCGTGAGTTCGAGCCCCACGTCGGGCTCTGGGCTGATGGCTCAGAGCCTGGAGCCTGTTTCCGATTCTGTGTCTCCCTCTCTCTCTGACCCTCCCACGTTCATGCTCTGTCTCTCTCTGTCCCAAAAATAAATAAACGTTGAAAAAAAAATTTAAAAAAAAACCTTTGTCCTTTTGAAACTCGCTCTCTCTCCCCAGTATCTCACCACTGCGTCCGTGCAGGTAGGGGATTGAGCTTGAGCTAGCTCGAATAAAGGCTCTTTGCTTTTGCATCGGACTCGGCTCCCTGGTGGTCTTTGGGGATCACGAATTCTGGGCATAACAAAAAGAAAAACTAATTCACTGTTATTGAGTGCCTGATATGTTCCAGACCCTGATTATGCACTCAACAAATGTCATCTTATTTAATCCACACCACCTTCCTTTTATATAAAGTCTCATTTTTAGATGGGGATATAGCTTGACATGTTAAGTAACCTGTCCACATTTTGTGTGTGACAAAGCGGATACTCAAAATTTGTCTAATTCCAAAATTTTTATTTATTCTCTACATTATCCTGCCTTCTAGGGATCACTTGAGCTGTATTGTAAGGGATCACTGGGAAGTTTTTAAAAGCATATAGCTCAGAAGAGTTTTTGAGGCAGCAAAGAGAAAGGACCATTCCAGGCAGAGGGACCAATATTGTAAAAAGAAAAGCAGGCAAAGTAATACAGAAAACAAAAACAAAAACAAAACTCTAAGGCTAAACTTAAAACAATGATACACTTAAAACTAAACTTAAAACAATACCCCATCGAGATCTACATATGGAAAGTTTATTATGAGTATTACCATTCTCTCTATATTGTGCCCTTCTCTGTAAGCCCATGCCTATTTCAAATTTTTAGGACATACCTATAATCCTGATGTTTCTAAGAATAAAAATAATAATACATGAGATTTTTATATGCCAATTACATTCTAAAATCTGAATACACATAGGGGCACCTGAGTGGCTCAGTCATTTAAGCGTCCAATTTCAGCTTGGGTCGTGATCTGGCAGTTCATGGGTTCGAGCCCTGTGTCGGGCTTTGTGCTGAAAGCTCAGAGCCTGGAGCCTGCTTCAGATTCTGTGTCTCCCTCTCTCTCTGCCCCTCCCCTGCTCATGTTCTGTCTCTGTCTCTGTCTCAGAAATAAATATAAACATTAAAAAAATTTAAATCTGAATACACATTAATTTATTTATAAGGATCTTATGAGGTAGGTAGATTATCTCCATTTTAAGAATGAGAAAATTGCTATAAAGGAAATTAGGTAACTTACCCAGTCATAGAACTAGCTGTGGTTTAAATATAAAACTCTGGGGGCACCTGAATGTCTCAGTTGGTTAAGCCTCTGACTCTTGATTTCAGGTCAGGTCATGATCTCGTGGTTCGTTAGATCAAACCCTGCTTTGGGCTCTTGGCTGACGCCGCAGAGCCTGCTTAAGATTCTTTCTCTCTCTCTCTCTGCCCCCCCTCCACTCACTGTCTCTATCTCTCTCTCAAAATAAATAAACTTTAAAAAGAAATAAATATAAAAATCTTTTATCCCCTGTACAGTACTGCCTCCCCAGTTATAGTCACCAATATAAGAATCTTAAGGTTCAAATGGTTATTCATATGAGAAAAGATAAAATACAACAACATATAAAAAATTTGGAAGACTATATATATAGGTCATATATAGCAATACTATATATGACTTGGCTCTATCATCTCTCATTTCATCAGTAATTAAAGTTTATTCAAATTATATGTTGACAAGCAAACACTACTGATTCTTAACACTGCTCCATTTTTTCTCTTATTGGAGCTTTGTTTTTAAAAATAATCTTACTAGATTAAAATGACTATTAGCTGCACTTACAGGTTAGAAATATTCAATGTCCATTTACAGAAATATAAGCACATTCATATGTCAAGCAGTAGAGCATTTCAGCTCTTCAAAGTATACCTTTTTTTCTTTGAGTAAGATACATATATGTCGTCAAGAATTAAATGGTCTATGGCTCTGCAACTTTTATGGAGGAGTAAGCTTATAATATCAAACTTGCTCCATTCTGGCAGATAACAACTACAGATTCAGGGAGAAAAAACAAACAAAAGACTCCAGGATCTGGAAGGTGAAGGCAGATGGATTGTACAGGACAGTTAAACTCTCAGAAGAAACAACTCCCTTTATGTCTGTTAATATTTGCTTTATATATTAAGGAATATATATATTATATATATATATATATATATATATATATATATATATAATTAAGGAATATATATATTCCTATGTTGGGTGCATTATATATATATATATATATATATATATATATATATAATTAAGGAATATATATATTCCTATGTTGGGTGCATAAATTTATAATTGTATCTTCTTGGGTTGACATTATGTAATGTCATTCTTTGTCTTTTATTACAGTCTTTGTTTTAAAGTCTACTTTGTCTGCTATGAGTATTACTACTTCAGCTTTCTTTTTGTTTCTGTTTGCACAGGATATCTCTTCACCTTCAGTCTGTGTGTGTCTTTACATCTGACTTGAGTCTTGTAAGCTATAGATGGGTCTTGTTTTTTATCCGTTCAACCACCTTATGTCTTTTTATTGAATTATTTAACCCATTTACATTTAAAGTAATTCTTGATAGGTATGTACTTATTAACATTTTGTTAACTGTTTTCTGGGTTTGTTTGTTTTTTGTTTTTTTTGTAGTTCTTCCCTCTCCTTTTCTTCTCTTAGTCTCTTCCTTTGTAGTTTGATGGTTTTCTTTAGTATTATGTTTGGGTTCCTTTCTCTTAATTTTTTGGCATCTAGTGTAGGGTTTGGGGTTGTGTTTATCATGAGGTTCGTACATAGCAATCTATATATATAGCAGCAATTTAAAAATTCCACCCCCCCCAAAAAAAACCCAGATGTCCAGCACCAGATGGCTTCACAGGTACATTTTACCAAACGTTTAAAAAAGAGTTAGTACCTATTCTTCTGAAATTATTCCAAAAACCTGAGGTAGGAACACTTCCAACCTCATTTTACAAGACCAGCATTACTCTGATAGCAAAGTCAGATCAAGACACCACAGAAAAAAAAATTATAGGCCAATATATCCAATGAACATAGATGCAAAGGTTCTCAACAAAACATTGGCACACCATATTGAACAATACAGCAAAAGATCATACACCATGATCAAGTGGAATTTATTCCAGGGATGTTTAAGATTTTTCAATACCCATAAATCAATCAATATGATATACCACATGAATGAAACAAAGAAAAAACATGATCATCTCAATAGAGGCAGAAAAAAAATATTTGAGAAAATTCAATATCCATTTATGATAAAAACTCTCAACAAAGGGAGCTACAGAAGGAACATAACTCAACATAATAAAGGCCATATGACAACCTCACAGCTAACATTGTACTTACCAGTGAAAAGCTTTCTCATAAGATCAGGAACATGACCAGGATTCCCACTCTTGCCAATTTTTTGTTAATTAAAAAAAATTTAACACTTATTTATTATTGAGAGACAGAGAGACACAGAGCATGAGCAGGGGAGGGGTAGAGAGAGGGGAAGACACAGAATCTGAAGTAGGCTCCAGGCTCTGAGCTGTCAGCACAGAGCCCAACGAGGGGCTCAAACTCACAAACTGTGAGATCATGACCTGAGCCGAAGTCAGTCACCTAACCAACTGAGCCACCCAGGCACCCTCCACTCTTGTCAATTTTATTCAAATAATATCTAAAACCTTACCCACAGCAATTCATTGGTAGGGAAAAACTAAAATTGTCACTGTTTGCAGATGACATTATGCTATATATAGAAAACCCTAAAGAATATACCAAAAAACTATTGGAAGTAATAAATGAATTCAGTAATGTTTCAGGATACAAAATTAACATACAGAAACTGATTATGCTTCTGTACATTAATAACAAGCTATCAGAAAGAGAAATAAAAATGACAATCCCATTTATAATTTCATCAAAAATAACAGGGGTGTCTGAGTGGCTCAGCTGGCTAAATGTCTAACTCTTGATTTTGGCTCAGATCATGATCTCATGGTTCATGAAATCTAGCCCCAAGTCCAGCTCCACACTGATAGCACAGAGCCTGCTTGTGATTCTCTCTCTCCCTCTCTCTCCATCCCTCCCCCATTCACGTGCATGCTCTCACTTTCTCAAAATAAATAAATAAACTTAAAAGAAGAACAAAATAGGAATAAATTTAACCAAAGATGTAGAAGACCTATTCTCTTGAAAACTATAAGACATTGATAAAAGAAATTAAAATGGCATGACTAAATGGGAAGATTTATTTATTTATATTGTGCTTATGGATTAGAAGAATTAATATGGTTAAAATAACCATATCACCCAAAGATTCAATGAAAGCCCCACCAAATACCAATGGCATTTTTCACAGAACTAGAACAAAGTTTTTTCAAATTTTTTATGAAACTGCAGGGACCCTGAAATGCCAAAGTCATCTTGAGAAAAAAAAGAACAAAGCTGGAGGCATCATGCTCCCTGGTTTCAAGCTTACTACAAATCTAAGTAATCAAAACAGTGTGATACTGACACACAAAAAACCAAAAATATTAATTAAATAGAATAGAGAACCCATAAACAAACCTATATACATATGGTCAATTAATCTATGATAAAGGAGGCAAGGCTATACAATGGGGAGAAGACAGTCTCATCAATAAGTGGTATTTAGAAAACTATACAGCTACAGACAAAAGAATGAAACTGAACAACGTTCTTAAAGTATATGAAAAAATAAATTTAAAGTGGATTAAAGATTGAATATAAGACCCCTAATCATAAAACTCCTGGAAGAAAACATTGGCAGTAAGTTCTTTGACATTGGGCTTAGCAGTATTTTTTAAAAGCCAGTTTCCTAAGGCTTAGGCAACAAAAGCTAAAATAAGCAAATAGGATTACATCAAATTAAAGGTTTTTGCACAGTGGAGGAAACCATCAACAAAATGAAAAGGCAATGAATACAGGATACTCATAAATCATACATCAGATAAGGAGTTAATATCCAAAATATATAAAGAATTTATACAAGTTAATATTAAAAAATCCAATTTTAAAAATGGGCAAAAGACTTGCATACAAATTTTTCCAAAAAGATATACTGATGGACAATAGGTATATGAATAAATGCTCAACAACATCAATAATCAGGAAAATGTAAATTAAAACTACAATTTGAGGGGCGCCTGGGTGGCGTAGTCGGTTAAGCGTCCGACTTCAGCCAGGTCACGATCTCGCGGTCCGTGAGTTTGAGCCCCGCGTCAGGCTCTGGGCTGATGGCTCAGAGCCTGGAGCCTGTTTCCGATTCTGTGTCTCCCTCTCTCTCTGCCCCTCCCCCGTTCATGCTCTGTCTCTCTCTGTCCCAAAAATAAATAAACGTTGAAAAAAAAAATTAAAAAAAAAAAACTACAATTTGATATCACCTCACACCAGTCACATTGGCTATTATCAAAAGACAAAAGATAACAAATGTTGGAGAGAATGTGGAGAAAGGGAACCCTTATACACTATTGGTGGGAATGTAAATTGTTGCAGATAACTATGGAAAACAATATGGGAGTTTCCTCAAAAAATTTAAAATAGAACTATGATGTGATCCATGAATTCTGCTTCCAGCTATTAATCCGACAAAAAACAAAAACACTAATTCCAAGAGATATATGCACTCTTACATTTATTGCAGCGTTATTTACAATAGCCAAGATATGGAAGCAATCTAAGTGTCCATCAATAGATTAATGGACAAAGATGTCGTGTGTATGTGTGTGTGTGTGTGTGTGCATGTGTGTGTGTGTGTGTGTGTGTGTGTGTGTGTATTATTTATCCAGGAAAAGAATGAAATCTTGCCTTGCAACAACATAGATGGACCAAAGGATATTATGCTAAGTGAAATAAGTTAGACAGAGAAAGATAAATATTATATGATTCCATTTATCATGACAAAAAAACAAAAACAAATGAACAACAAAACAGAAACGGACTTATAAGATGCAGGAAATAAAACTTCGGTTATCAGATTGGGGACATGCTGGGTGGGTGGGGAGAAGACAAAATGTTGAAGGGGATTAAAAGGTACAAACTTCCAGTTATAAACTAAAGAAGTCATGGAGATGTAACGTACAGCATAGAGAATATAGTTAATAATAATACTGAAATGACTTTGCATGGTGACAGATGATAACTAGACTTATGGGGATCATCTTATAATGTATAAAAATATCAAATCACTATGATGTATATCTGAAACAAATAGGATATTATATGCCAATTATAACTCAATAAACACACACAGATATTGTTAGGATGGGCAACAAAGCAACTATATGCTCTCTACAAGAGACATGCTTTAAAGAAATCCATAGGCTAAACATAAATGGACATTTTAAAAGATATACTTGAAAATAATAAACAAGCAGGATGGGAAAGCAATGTCACTATCAGATAGAATAGACTCGACAGAGTATTACCAAAAATAAGGAGGAATATTTCATAATGATAAAATGGTCAATTTCCCAGAAAGGCATTATCATAAATCTGTGTTGTTAGTGACAGTAATTGGTTATTATTGATAACATGGACTCAAAATAAATACATTTATCAATGTCTTAGTATACAATGTTAAACTACATACTCTAGTTGTATTTTTCTATACCAGTAACAAACAACTGGAAGATGAAAGTTTAAAAAAAATCACTTACAATCACACCATGTAACAAAACACATGGGAGTAATTTTAACAACATATATGCAATATCTCTTCACTCAAAACCACAGAACATTGCTGAGAGAATAACAGAGCATCTAAAAAAAACAAAAATATACTATGTTCATGGATTAGAAGACTAAATATTTTTCAGATGTCAATTCTTTAAAAAAAATTTTTTTAATGTTTATTTATTTTTGAGAGAGAGACAGAGCATCATCAGGGCAGGAGCAGAGAGAGAGAGGGAGGAGCAGAGAGAGAGGGAGACACAGAATCGGAAGCAGGCTCCAGGCTCTGAGCTGTCAGCACAGAGCCCGATGTGGGGCTCAAACTCATGAGTCCTGAGATCAACCAACTCAGCCACTCAGGCACCCCAAGATATCAGTTGTTTATAAATTATAGTAAAACATTATCCCAATGAAAATTCCAAGCAGCCTTTTTAGTGGAAATTGATAAGCTGTTTCTAAAATTTATGTGGAAATGCAAATGACCTAAAATAGGAAAAGCAACTTTTTAAAAAGTAGGCTCCACACAAGTGTGGAACCCAATGTAGGACTTGAACTCATGACCTTGAGATCAAGAGCCTGATGCTTAACTGACTGAGCCACCCAAGTGCCCTGCAACAGCAAATTTTTTTTAGAGAATAAAGTTGGAGAACTTACACCAACTGACTTACTGGGTGATTCAGTTGGTTAAGCATCTGACTCTTGATCTTGGCTCAGGTCATGGATTTATGAAACCATGGATTTACGAAATACATGGAATTACCAAATCATACCCCACATTGGACTCTGTGCTAACAGCGTGGAGCCCTCTTGGGATTCTCTCTCTCCCTCTCTCTCTCTGCCCCTGCTCACTCATGCACATGTGTTCATTCACGCATGCATGCTCTCTCTCTCTCAAAATATATAAATAAACATAGGGGCACCTGGGTAGCTCAGTTAGTTAAGCATCCGACTTCCTCTTAGGTCATGATCTCATGGTTCACAAGTTCAAGCCCCAGAGCCTGGAGCCTGCTTCAGGATCTGTGTCTCCCTCTCTCTCAAACGCACCCCCTGCTCACACTCTCTCTCTGTCTCTTTCTCTCAAAAATAAACATTGAAAAAAAGTTAAAAAAATAAACATGAAAAAACAATACAATCTTATTAAAACAGAAATTAAAGATATTTTAACGTTTTTTTTTTATTTTTTTTATTTATTTTTGGGACAGAGAGAAACAGAGCATGAACGGGAGAGGGGCAGAGAGAGAGGGAGACACAGAATCGGAAACAGGCTCCAGGCTCCGAGCCATCAGCCCAGAGCCTGACGCGGGGCTCGAACTCACAGACCGCGAGATAGTGACCTGGCTGAAGTCGGACGCTTAACCGACTGCGCCACCCAGGCGCCCCTAAAGATATTTTAAAATGTAAATCAATGCTTTTTTTCCCTCATTTTGTATTTTGGAATATTTAGACATTTTAATAAAATATGTTGTTTATTGTTGATTTTAAGTAAATTAATATATATTTTTAAATTCCTCAGTTTCAGTTAATACAGTAAATATTGATAAATATAATCAACATAAACAAACAAACAAACAAAAAGGCTGTTTATGGTCATTTGTAATTTTTAACTGTATGAGACTCCAAGACAAAAAAAAGAAAAAAGAAAGGAGAAGAAAAGAAAACCACTGGAATAGAGAGTCCAAAAGTAGATTCATATGTTGTTTGAAATATTAAAAAATTTTCAATAAAGGTGCCAACAAAATGCAGTGGAAAAGGGAAAGTCTTTTCAATAAACGGTTCAGAAATCACTGGATATATATATGGAAAAAATATGAACACTGACTTTACCCCTCACCATAAAAAATTCGTACTAATTTTGAATAGATCATAGACCAGAATATAGAAAAACAAATTCTAAAACTTCTAGAAAAAACATTAAAAATTATGTGATGTAAAGAATTGTTAAATCAATATGTTGTACATCTGAAATGAGTATAATGTTGTATGCTAATTATACCTCAGTAAGTTTTTTTTTTTTAATATGTGATATAGGGTTAGGCAAGGATTTCTTGGCTAGGATGCAGAAAACATAAATCATAAACACAAAATTTAAATATACTTTATCAAAATTCAAAAGTTCTTGAAAACTACTTTTATGAATTTTTTTTAAAAGCATCAAATAAGAGAAAATTTTGAAATGCATCTATATTTGGCAAAGAACTTGTATTCATGTTATAAAAAGTTTTTCAACTCAATAATTAGATTAAAACTCATAAAAATTGGCAAAATATTTAATAGTACTTCACAGATAAAAACATATGACTAATAAGCCCAAGAAAATATGATCACCATCATTAGTCATTAGAGAAAGGAAAATTAAAGCCATAATGGGATATCACTTTACACTCATTTGAATGGCTAAATTACAAAGACTGACAATATCAAACTTTAGTAAGAATATGGGGCAACTGATACTCTCATAAAAAGCTAGTGAAAATTTAACATGGTACAACCACTTTGGAAAACTGTTTGTCAGTTTCATAAAAAGTTAAATATCTACATACTGTATGACCCAGCCTTTCCACTAATAGGTATTTTCACAAAGTAATAAAAACCTAAGTCCACACAAAGTCTTCTTCACAAATATTCATACCACCTTCATTCTCACTATGAAAAAATTGGAAACAATCCAAATATTAATCAACAGCTGAATGGCTATACAAAATGTGAAATTTTCATTCTATGGCTCCTGAACAATAAAAAGAAAGAGACTATTGGGGCGCATGGGTGGCTGAGTCGGTTAAGCCTTGGACTTCGGCTGAGGTCATGATCTCACAGTTAGTGGGTTTGAGTACCGTGTTGGGTTCTGTGCTGATAGCCCAGAGCCTGGAGCTGCTTCATATTCTGTGTCTCCCTCTCTCTCTGCCCCTCCCCCACTCGTGCTCTGTCTCTCTCTCTCTCAAAAATAAATAAACATTAAAAAAAATTAAAAAAAAAAAAAAAGAAAGAGACTATTGATACTCACCCAGCATGAATCAACTCTAAATCATTATTGTCAGTGAAAGAAGGGAAAGGGTATATATTCTATGAGTCTATTTACGCAAAATTTTCAAAAGTGCTAACTAATCTATAGTGATAAGAGAGAGGAAAAGAAACCAGATCAATGCTTGACTGGAATTGTGGGTAGGAGAAATGGTCTGCAATGGGACAGTGGGACACAAGGAACCTATTGAAGATGAGAGAAATGTTCTGTATTTAATTGTGGAAATAATTTCATGGGTGTAAACAACTGTCAAAATTGATCAAATTGAATGCAGGGTACTGTATATAAAGTTGATACATTTTTTTTAAACTGAGTCTATAAATGTGACATCTAAATCAATTTTTAACCAACATTTATTTGTGTGCACACAGCCACATATGCACTGGTTAGAGCTACATATCCATCCCATCACCCAATTTACTCATTCAACAAATGAGTCTTGCAATGTGGAAAATATTGAAAAATAAATATACCTTGATTATTTGTATTTTAAAACTGGGAAGAATGGAAGAATCAGATGAGGTGAGGCCTTACTAAGGCAACTTACTGAGAAAGGGGATCATATCTTGTCCTTTTCTGATCAACATCAGAGTTGCAATTACAATTATATAATCATCTCTTCCCAGTTTAGATACCCCCTTTTTTAAAACTATTTTTAATATATTATATTAATTCAAAACTGCATAACATCAACAAATGGAATCATTGAGAATAAGTAAAATGTCACACTATAAAATAAATTATGTACATCTTACCAAGAATCAACTTAAGCAAGCACGCCAATTATTATTACAAATTATATATCTAATATTAACCAATCCTCATGAAAAAAAAGAACTTATAAAACCATCAAGCATGAATGTATTAAAAGAAAGTTTCTGCCTCTGTTTTGTTTAGTTTACTATTCCATTATTTTGTTTAGATCTTGCCCTGTAGGTGAACCACTCAAAAGGAGGAATCCTCAGAGTACAGGTAATACTTTATCCACAGCAGCACAGGCGGGGTAGAAAATCAGAATTTCTTAGAGTGTCAAAGGGATCACTGGGATGAGAAGAGTCCATCAGTGATGGGAGAATGAAAAAGGACAATAGTGGTCAGGTCTGTTTGCCAAATGAGATGTGGGTGAACATAGTCAATTTGGCACCTAACCTTCAAAGAATAATCAGAAGGTCACTCTTTTTATACAGAGATCCAGCTGCTCATGCCATGGACCTCATAGATCAAGCGAAATGTCATATCAGACTAGAGAGCCTAGTCCTGCTTTGTTTTTGCATATCCTTTGCTGTAATCCTTGCTGTGTACGTCCCAATGAATAGGTTCTTATGCATAGTCAAATATTACATAAATTTCAGAGATTTTTTTTCTTTGCAATTGCTCAAATCTCAATTTAAATTTTAGTGAATTAAAACTTTTTGTTCTCACTCTTGTCATTCTCATGTAGCTGCTAAATATGTCTGATTCATCTTTTTAGTAGAGAGACCAAGAGTCAGATCAGCTGTATTAGTTCTGCAAGTCTGAATCAACTATAAAAGTAAGGGATGTGTGCCAGGAGCTGTGGATGTTTCCATAATCAAGAATGTACACAAGAAATCAAGAGTGGGATAGAGGAGGCTATCCCTAAACCACAGACCCACCTCGGTCACCACAGTAAGAACAAGGCCCTTAAACAGGAACTGCAATCCAAGGTCATGGGATCACTACTTAATATGAGATTAGGTCGTGATTTCTTTGAGAATAATCCTCAGTTGGCACCTAAAATTGAACCTATCACCTCCTACATGATTAAAGAAGGTGTATGAGTGGCAATGAAAGGGCAGGTGGGAAAGACCAAGGTGAATGTAGTGCTGAAAATTAGAGGCCTCATTCTCTTCAGTGTATTTTTGCTTAATGCCGGCTATAGCCAGTGTTTTCTCTTTGGCCTCTATTTGCCCTGCACATCTCTGCTCTTTGCTGATGGTAATAGGAGATAAGTAGCATAGAGAATACTCTGGCTTTTAGATGGAAAAAAGGATAATCTCCAGGTGGAGAACCACCTGGAAATACCTCCCCTGTACTGCAGCCAAAATTAATTCCATGATACTTCCATACTGTTCCATCAACCATCCTCCACAGCTACAGTGAAATGCCGTTATATATTTAATTATTTCTTCTCTTCTTTGTGCAGGCTTTACAACAATTATGTCCTGCCAGTACTAACACATTGTTCTTTAAAAAAATCCTAGATAATTAGTTTTGAAATATGAGTTTTCTTCCTTACCCAAAAGACAACTGAGTGCCCTCTCCATTTATAATCATCAGTATAATCATGCAGTATGATGAGCAAGTGTTTCTTCTCATTCTTCAGTTTTGCTCTTATCAAATATACCCTAACTCAAACCCTTAGGAGTTGAGTTCTCATCTTGGATTGGTTCAGTGAGCCTCCCTGAACTGGGGGTAATAGTAATGATAATATACAATCCCCCTGACTCACAATATTCATGAGGATGGCAGAATGAAGAAATGAGCATAGTTTGAAAAATTAAAAATATGAGAATAAGATATTTTCAAACAAAATTTAAAATGGGACTACTTGGTGTTTTCAACAGGGTTTATACTACCTAAAACATTAGTAAGTAAGATTTAGGTATTGTTCATGTTTATCTTATTCTAGAATTATCTAGAAGATAGTATCTGCCCTCTGATTATTATTGACATTTTAAAAATGTGTATCTCCCCAAATGCAACAATTTATCTCAAGTATGAGTATTCTTTACATGGAGAAGAAAATAATTGAGGTTTATGCCATACCCTAAAATTTTTGTTAATTTTTAACAAACTATACAGAAAGCAATACTAACAACTGATTTTGAATATAAATATCAAGGTAGATTTAAATTGAAACTATGACAGTTGTCAGTTGATGATATTTGGCTGAGATTTTTGCTATTATATAGTGAACTAGTCCTATAAAAATCATGTCACACTTGTGTCACTATCTTAGAGGGTTGAGACAGACAGAATGATTTAAATCAATATAATTACCAAACTGGGGTTTAAAAAAAACACATCTTATGTTTCTCAGGACATTTTATTCAGTGCCTATTTGAGGAACAGATGAAGTGTGGTCAGTCTTGCTGACAGGGTAGAGTTTGGTTTGTCCTGTAACCACTGTTTTTGTTTTGCATTTTCTCTGATTGATTTAAGGAGGGAGGGAGGAAGAGAGGAAGGAAGAAGAAAGACACATTTTTCTTCTTGTTGTCAACAGTTAAATTAAGAAGAATTTAGTAGCAACAGTATTTTGTGATTAATTTTATTCCATATGATTTTAGTGTTTCTATTTTGTCTCTTTATAAAAGCATCCCGTGTAAATCTTCATTCTATTTTCTTCTGCCTTCTACATTATTTTCCTTTTTTCCAACCAAATCAATGTTAATGGTAGCATTTATGTGGCAGGGACAGCACTGCCCTTGGCCTAGAATGCCTGGATCTCAGTTCCAGCATTACTATTTAATAGGTGTGTGTTTTGGGAAAAGTCACTTATCCCTTCCAGGTGATAGCAAAATGATGTTACATATGCCAATGACAAAGTTCTCTTCCATTTCCAAGCACAATTAGCCTACTTTTTGAATCTATCAACAAGTTGTGATGATTCTGTTTTTTTATACTAACTTCCTTCCCTCTTATTATGTCATTAACACTCTTTATGCTAAAGTTTTTGTGTGTCTTAGGAAATGCAGTTAAAATACAGTTAAGTATCCATGGAAGGCTTAGCTAAAAGAAAAATTGAAAATTCAACACTTGGGGAAAAATTTACTCATGACATTTAAATTGACATTAAAAATTACTTTATTGAGATGGAAAGCTTATTGTCTTTTTCAAATAGAAACGTGTATGTGTCTGATCAGCGATTTATAATTAAGAAGCTGAGGCTCAATGGGTATAATCAAATCTTTACCATAAAGAAAATTTTAGAGACTACAGTAAGTCACCAAACCCAACATACCATATATTCTAGAATCCCAACATTCACTTACTGATCAATATTTTCTGGAATTTAGCTTAACAGCAGATTTGTGAAGTATCGTGCAGCTTTCTGATGTTCCAGGTCAAGGAACTCTTTTAAGGTATTTTTCTGGAGCCATTCTATGTGGCTCACTTACAGATCATTGGGCTTTTCTATAGGTTAAACATAGGAAGTTATCCTGGTAGCTGCAAAAGTAGAACATCATACATCAGAGTAAAATGCTCTAGGTGCATTGTCACTGTCCCCTGGTTGCCTTTGCCCTGCTTTCCATTTAGTTATCACTGGCTTTCTAGAGCTCTTGAACTTGAAAAAGGTTAGACAGCACACCACTGAAGCAGTTTGTGAGCATCAGCAGATTTAGCTTGTAATTTCATTGATCTATATGGGCTCGCTGTTTGCAAACCAGCTGCTGCACTGTTTCCCCACAGCTACTGATCTCAGTAGCATTGATTTTTTTCCCCCTTACATTAACATAGCATTACTTCTTTAATGGGCAATAAATGACTGGATGTAAATACAATCAGGGCAGCAACAACAAAAGGAAAATGTCAGACTCGTTTTTATTTAAGAGATCCTTTCCATTAATATTTGCCATAAAAATTATAACACAAATTATTGACAAAAGTAATGCAATTTTGATTTTAGTGCATTTTGTTCGTCTATAGATATGTGGTGTTTGCCAAGTGATCTTCTCTTCTTAATGCATTAGGCAAAGCAATACAATAGTGGTGCTTTTATGGATATTGTAAATTTGCACCATTATCTTAGTACAACTAAATTCTATTCATGAAAGAAAGCAGAAAGCAATACAAAGGTTTACACTTAATTCCACATGGGCTGAAAATGAAGGCATTTTAATTGTATCAGCTGGCTAAAGGACAACTTTAAGATATTGGTTAATTTCAATAAATTTAAAAAAAATGATTTTTCTTTGATATTAAAGAACTTAGTCCATATAAATGTTAAGATATAACCTCACACAGTTTCCTGATGCACATTTACAGTGTGTCCGTGTGTGTGCGTGTGTGTGTGCATGTGTGCGTGTGCATGCTTGTGTGCAGGGTGAGCACTATTTAGAAATTATTTCTCAGATTTCCTTTCTGGAGTTAAAATCTGTAAATGATAACTGTGGGAGAGGATATAAAAAGCATGCATTTTAAAGTTCATTATGCACAGATATGTTTTAGGTGGTGAAAGACGTGAAAAGAACTTAAAAACAGACTTTCACTTTGGGTTGTCAATTTAGTTACTTTAAAGAAGCCAACTGCCATTAAGCACGACCAATGATTTCAATTTGAAATAAAACAAAGTCAACAATGCATTTTATTTCATAAAGTTTAGAATTTTCACTGATCTCCATTGCTACCAACAATATATATCCAATCTCAGGTAACCAACACAATCTCTATCACGAAGACCATTGTTTTCTTTTTTTGTTTGTTTTGAGATGGGCAAAAATCTTTTGGCAGCAACTTTCTCAGATGCTTTATGCCAGGACTCTGACAGATATGGCTTTGGATTTTTAAGGAAATGGTACGGAATCTAAAGTCTTCTCAAAAATCACCTATTTTTAGCTATGTCTTTAAAAATCGCTATTTTCTCAATACCCTTCTACCAGTTTCCAAGATTCAGGGACCATTATATTTCAAGTAAGTGGATATAACTACTTTCAGCAATAATTTTTATACATCAGTTTTCTTTTTTTTTCTTTTTTAAAATTCTGTGATGTAGACAGGCAATAAGAGTATTGATCTGAAGTAAGATTCACCAGAATCAATGATCAAGATGGAGAAAGTATCTAGAGCAACATCTACAATACATTCCAGCGTAACTCTTACATCTTAATGGTTTTATTATTGTTTTATTGTTGTCACTGTTCGTTATAAAAACGTTTACCCATTTCTTTCACTCTAATATCTTTTTTCATAATTATGTCAGTGTCTATAACTCTTATCAGTGGTCTGATCCATCCCCAAGCCTGAGACCTATAAATGGCTTTGTCATGAACAGTACCCCATCCTTATGGTGTTGTCCAAAGTCTTACTGTCAAATAATGAACTGCTGCTGAGTGTCTGGCACTGTGTCTTGGGGGATTTTGCTACCTGGTCATTATGCTAGCACACCTATTTCCTTCAATACTCCTGTTTTGCTGCACTCCATGTGCCAGTGAATTTTAAAATATGTACTTTTTTTGTAAATGAATCAAATTCTCCTCATCTCTCTCTTGATCTCTGGAAGAAGATCAGGAGAGTGGGGCTTCTTCTCTTTTAATCCTAAAAATTCAGATTTAGAAGGGAAAAGGAATACCTAAAAAAATGAAATCTCTTTCAGATAATTTTTAGAGGCAAGCAATAGACTAATTTTTCATACAAATATTCTTAGATTCCTTTTTTGAGAACTTGTATATAATCTGTATTTATTTATATTATCTTTAAGAAAACTTAAGCCCAAGGCATAAGTCCACAATTTATGTGGCTCAGTAGAGTATTCAAATAGATTCTAATATTTCAAATACAGTAAAATGTATCGATTCTATTATTCAATTAATGTGTAAAGGTATTCAAGACTACACAGAATTATTTGTTAAAAC
This sequence comes from Lynx rufus, assembly GCF_022079265.1. NCBI lineage: Eukaryota > Metazoa > Chordata > Mammalia > Carnivora > Felidae > Lynx > Lynx rufus. The sequence goes on from NW_025814878.1 coordinate 58,182,578, forward strand.
TTACTTTCTCTTCAATACTTAACAGTCTTGTTTACAAACTGCAATGCCACAAATATGAAATTATACAGAATCTTTACAAAACTAGGCTTTCTGGACTAATTTACACAACAAAACTACTATTTACCAGACACTATTTACTGAGTATTAGCTGCAAGTCAGATAACTGGTCAAGTCAATGTACCCAGTCTCAGAGAGCTTAGAGTCCATCAGAGGTTACATACAGATACACAATTCACCCTATTTTTTTTAAATTAAAAAAAAAATTTTTTTTGAGAGAGACAGAGAGAGAGAGTATGAAGTATGACTGGGGGTGGGGCAGAAAGAGAGGGAGACACAGAATCTGAAGCAGACTCCAGGCTCTGAGCTATCAGCACAGAGCTCGACACAGGGCTTGAACTCATGAACTGAGAGATCGTGACCTGAGCCAAAGTCAGACGCTTAACCAACTGAGCCACCCAGGGTCCCCTACCATATTTTTTTTGTATAAAATTTCCTACAACTGATGACACATTTTCTTCATTGTCTATTGTAGCAGAGACAACGGTCTACAGTCTCCACATTGTAGATACACAGGAAGACTACATCTCCTAGACACCTTGTAGCTATCTGGGGACATGGCCAATGGAATGTGGGTAGAAAAGATTCATTTCACTTCCAGGCAAGACCCCTAAAATATCTCATGCAACCCTCCATGGGACCTCTTTTCCTTTACCTATTGACTGAAAAAATGAAGTAAATCCATCTCAGAATTCCAAGGAGACCCCGCAGTGTGATAGAGTGAAGAGAAAGGAGTTTTGGGTAAAGAGTTTCCCAGGAAGAACTCCTGATTTACAGTGGACTGTAACATGAGTGAGTGCGAAACAAACTTTTGTTCTGTTAAGACTCTAATATTTTAGGTTTCTGTGTTAACTTCTCTTAGTAATTCTCTATGATCACAATATCCCACATTGTCCTGTGTTGTACTACAAAGGTATACACAAGCTTTATCAAGGAATATAGGGCTTTGGTCCCTCTACTAAAAGGGACCCTGAATTTTGCCTTATAAAATAGTAGCTTATTTTCTGTTATGGATTTTTTTCTGACAATCTTTCCCTACTGGGTATTCTGAAAGAGTGCCATTCTTCATTGAAAATCATGTAGCCATTTATTTTGTTTTATGTTTGTTTGTTTGTTTGTTTGTTTGTTTGTTTTGAGAGAGAGAGAGCCTTCTTCTGGTCTTTAAAATGTTTGGCTTGCCAGTGAACTAACAGCAACATGTAACGGAGCCGTGTTCTAAATTATGCGAATGGAAGAGGAGAGCTGGGATGTTACAGAAAGAAAAGCAGAAGCTAGCAAAAGTATCCTCCATATAAAAATCAGTAGATCAAAATGGATATCACTAGATGTAGGATTTCCATGGACAGTGTTTTATTAAACACTGTTTTATTATTGATCCTAAGTTTTAAACAAGAATAATAAAACAGCAATATTTTGAAAAGATAGCTTTAGCTGGTGCAGATAGGCTCTGTGGGTCACATAGAGTTTCTATTGGGGTTTCAGCCATGTTTTAAGACTTTATTGTCTTTGGGTCTGCTTACCTAACAAAGAGGCCAGTTACAAAATCTGGTTTATGACATGAAGCTCTATGAATCCTTGAGAACCTATGTCTGTGTTATAAATAAATACAAATACAAAATTTTAAATATCTATTTACAGTCTTAATGGAGTTGAATTCTTAACTGAGAGGACTACACAGTTATCTAAGTTATAAAATTATGAGTTTATATTTCCTGATGAAAGAAAGAAGAGAAAAGAAAGTACATAAGCAGGGCAGGGGCAGAAAAGAAGGAAGAGAGTGAGAACCCCAAGCATGCTCTGCCTTGTCAGCTCACAGCCCAACACAGGAGCTCGATGTCAGGAACCATGAGATCATGATCCCAGCTGAGATGAAGAGTCTGACACTTAACTGAGCTTAAAATTATTAGTGATCATTTATATAACACCCAGTATCAAACAAAATTTTAATTACATGCAAACTTCATTAAAATCCTTTAAGGTAGATATTATCATGTCCATTTTATATATGAGGAGATGGAAGCTAATAGAATTGAAATAAATTACCAAAGTAGTGAATTCTAGCACAAGTAATTGACCCTAAGTCTGTCAATGCTCAAACTATTAATTTTCTTAACCTAGTTAAATAGCGTCTTTTATTTGAATGCTTCAAATAATACTCATACTAATGTCTGAAGACCCCTCTTTTTGTGCAGTATGTCTTATTTCTTGACTATGTTCTTGATAGGTGACTTTCCCATATAGCTCAGTTCCAGAAAGGTGAGATGCATTTTCTTAAAACAGATTAGTAATAATCTCTTATCTAATATATATGGGTATGATCATTTAAAACATTTTTATTATAAAAACTTTTAAACATAACTAAAAGTGAACAATACATTTAATCCCCATATGTACGTCATATAGCTTCAACAATAATCAGCTGATGGCCAATTCTGGTTTTATACATTCCTCTTACCATCCAGATTTATTTTGAAGCAAATCAAAAACTTCAAATAACTTCATTTATAAATTAAAGAATAGACAATATCTTTTAAGTATCTCTAAAAGCTAAGAAAGCTTAAACATATGAAATTTCAATGTTATTATCATGCCTTAAAAAAGACTAAAATAATTTGGGTAGGCATTGTCAACAGATATTATTCACATATTTGCTAAATAACATATATTGAATAATGTTGTATTCCAGGCCTATCTGAACATTTTTGACCTCTATCCAATAAATTTAAACAGCTTTGATACTATACTCAAATTACATACCTAGCTCTTTTTTTTTTTCCCTAGTAGCCTCTAGGCTAGCTATTATTTAAAATGTTTTTGTTTTTAATTGTGAATTTTACATCTATGTCATTAAACATTTACACTTTAAATCATTGTCAATAACCTTATTGTAACTGCAGTTACTTATAACTTGCTTATTACAATCTCTATATTACCTAGGATGCAATAGAATTAACTTATTCCAAGTTATTAAAATTTTCCTTCCTATCAATGTTAATGTTCTAGGAGTGAAAACTAGGACTTAAAAGATAGCTACTAATTGCCAGGATTCAATCATCTAGGGTGTTAATAATTCCTAGAAATCATGGCCTGGCTTTTGAACTGGAAGGTTGTTTCTAGCATCCTGACTCTGTCTTATGTATCATTTACTGCATATGTGTCTTACTATCCTTGTTGTTAAAAGGGGAAAAACAAGATAATAATACACATTCCTGTGCCACACAGAAATCTTGTGAGAATTAATACTCAGAAAGGACTTCAGAGCTTAGTGAGAAAAGGCACTTTAGAATATAAACACCATGCAATTATTCTTATTACTGTGAGCTAGAAAAATGCTAGGAAGAAATAGCATGATTATTGTGGCATGCATTAAGCCAAGTAAGAAAGCAGGCTAGTGGGGAATCCCATCGAAGATAAAAATTACTTTGACCAATCCTTCCTTCCCTCCAGCCATTGAAAGAAATTATTTTTATAGCCATGTTTAAATGGTACCCTAACTTCTTTTCATTTTGCTTAAAATCTGTGATATAGGAATTGTGCTTAAATGAAATTTCCATCAGCTTTTACATATTAAAAAAAGCAAGTGCATTTTAATGCACATATTGAACATTAAATCATTTTTTGCTGCAGGTTATTGCAAGTAAATAGTAATTGTAAAATAGATTATTTTGATGAAACAAAATGAAAATAGACTGCTAATGTTCACCTCAGATTTTCTCATCATTTCATTAACAGTTCAACTAGGAAAGGTATTTTTATAATGATGGGCAGGAAAATCATACTTATCAATATGTATACATATTCATATGTTGGTACACTAGAAATGTAAAATAAGGTCACAGAAATATATTAAATGAATATGCCCTTAAAATGATTTGTGACAACTATTATATTTGTTTAACAATTGTCTCTTAATTCACAATATTCAGAAACTGAATTACTAAGAAATATAACAAAAGTTAAATAAGAATCAGTGTGCTTTTCCACAGACTTGTCTTTTCAGAAAACAGGAATCTGACAGACAAAAATTAGTGGAACAGATTAGACTCTTACTGGGCTAACTACAAACTTCTGTCCTACTTCTGTGTCACCTTTAAATTCAAACTCCACCCACTCTTCGTATCTTTATAAATTTTTTTTTTACATTTATTCCTCACTTTCCACATACGGCTTGCCCCCAAACTAAAGTAATTATGAGCTTTAAGACATTGTGAAACTGTAAAGACTCAGGTCGTTTTAAACAAGAGTAATAAAACAGCAGTACCTTGAAAGGACAGCCTTAGCGGGTGCATACAGGGAGCTGAGAATGCTACTGCCAAGCTTGCATTGCCCCCTATGGTTGCTATCTGACAGTTCTCAAGGCAAAGAAGCACTGTGTTCTGTCCTCTCAGTGTAGAGCAGCATCTGGGCACTATGCTTTGAGCTTTAGCTCATTTCTGAATGAACACCTTACAACATGAGAGCACTGATTCAGATCCTAATTTTTTTGGAAATGTATATGCTTTAAATCAACTCTTATCAATGCAGCAAATTAACATCTCACTGACTTTATCCGCTTTAATATATATTGTCAACCTTTCACAAATTCTCAAATTACGTTAGTGAGAATTCTTTTAAATAATGAGCATTTTTGATAGTTATTTTCAAGTACGTAGCTGTCTGAGAAAGGCACTCCTTTTCTCTGAGCTCCAATTTTACCTTTTTTCAATTTGGTACCATCTAGCACCCATTCCCAAGTTTAAGTTGTGCACATAATCTATGCTTTTACTGCCAAACTACATGGGGTGTTCAATGAAAGCAAAGGCTATGCCTCATGTCATTTGTACATCCACACAGTGAGAGCAGACTGCCGGGTTCAGAGAAGCTGCTTTACCAAGATGAGTTTATTGACATGCCCTCTTGAATTTATTTTATTACTAATTGCTTAGGTCCACTTCCCTAGAAGCAGAGGCTAAGAGAGAAAATTGAATGCACAAGATTACTATGGGTGTAATCTTTGAAGGCAGAGCCTATGTAGGAGCTAGAAAAACAGGAGAGGGAAAAACTCAGCAAAGATGTGGTCTCAGGTAATGTCTATGCCTGATGTCCAACATGGGTGGGATGAGAATCTGAAGCATAAATTGTACTACAAAGATACCCATCCTTTAGGCAAGAGGCCAGTCTTTTGTACCCCTATTTTTGGTCATTATCTGTGCTCCCCATTCAATAACAGGAGGTGCATAACCTCCTGCGTGAAGTGACAATCTCAGCTGAGGGCAAATTTCCAGGGAAGGGGACAGTTGTGAGCTGTGAGCAACCAATACTCCCAACAGATGAGGGACAATAAAGGAGGCCAGTAAAGGGGATTTGAGCTGAGCATCTGTGGTATCCACTTGAATGCATTTGTTTCCTACAACAGATTTACTCCACCTAGTCAGATTCTCCAGGATTCTCTGGTCACAATTCTTGAGATTTACTACCTGCAGCAGTTGGTCTTACAGCTAAAACTGATACTCATCTCCTTCCTTTATCATCCATCTTTATTCCTTTCTGTATTTCTTAGCACTTCTGCTGGCCTCAGTGGCTTACCTACTGGAGTAACACAGAGCCTCATCCCTGAGGAGTGAGTCTTTTCATGATGCCCTTATTAGGAAGGCCATGGTTGCTGTACTTGCCCATTCACAGTTACAAATGAGCACAACACAGAGACGCCTTCCCTCACCCACCCCAGTGGATCACCCGAGTGCCAAATATGTTTTTTTCTGCTCTTAGCAGTCCTGACTCCCAAAGAAGATAAAGGCCATTACTCTTGGTTTGTGTTTGCTGGTCTATGGGCACCAGCTGCCCAAACAACCAGGCAGCAGTTGTACCTCTACATTTACTGTGTTCATAGATGGAAAAGACCCATCCAGAAGCCCAGGACCTCTAGACTCAGTGCTTAAGGTTTCAGGGTCAAGAAGCACAAATTCTCCAAGCAGGTCCATGGAAATGATAAGTAAGACCATTCCTTTAACTCCTTTGTTCCCAAAGCCATGTGTTGTTTGCTGGAGCTGACAACAAAATACAACACCCTAGGTGGCTTAAGCAACAGAAATGTATTTCATCCCAGTTCTGGAGGCTAAAAGTCCAAGATCAAGGTGCCAGCAGGGTTGGTCTCTCCTGAGTCCTCTCTCTTAGGCTTGCAGATGTCCATCTTCTCACTGTGTCCTTACATGGCTTTTTCTCTATGTGCATGCATTCCTGGAATCTCTTCCTCTTCTTAGAAGGACACCAGTCCTATTGGATTAGGTCCCTACCTGTATGACCTCATTTAACCTTAATTATTTCTTTAAAGGTTCTACCTCAAAAATAGTCACATTAATGGTTAGGGCTTCAATATTTGAATTGTGTGTGTGTGTGTGTGTGTGAGGCAGGGGGTGGGGGCACAATTCAGTACATAACAACATGAATTCTATCTGTTTCTAACATAGCAGTACATAATGGATGTTGGTTTAAGAATGCACTACATTCTGAAAAATAGTGTCCCATCCTTGCAAGGTGCCATTTCCAAATTGGTACTTTGCCTGCAATCTTTAAGGTCATCCAACTATTGTAACAGAACAACAGTCTCTGGAGAATACAGCAGGTGATGAGACCAATGGTTCCTATGGTCATATGTCCATTTCAAAATGTATACATACATTACAAAAAAAAATGTATCTCTTGGTCTCAGATGTTGTTGTACAGGATTTCATGCCAGTGAATCAAATACTCCATGAGTTCTTAGAATATGATGTTGGTCAAAGTCCTGTAGACAAGAAAGTTGAACCCATAGGTATCAATCCTGATCATGATAAACTCTGCTTTTTTCAATAGAAAAAGAGTCCCATTAAATCAAATTGGCACTAAGTGACTGTTTGGTCCCCTTCAGGAATCATATGAGACACTCAACATTAATCTCTGCTGCTGATAGATCTTGGCATTCAGGAAAAGTGGTTGGGTAGATAGGTCTTGGTAGGATACAGCACATATTCTTGGGCACAAAAGATTCCACTTCTGCACAATGGTCCTTCCATTCACATGCCTACCATCATTGTCATGGTCAAGGAGAGAGGCTGGCTGAAAACAACTGGCACAAGCCATCCTGCCCATTTGGTTGTTCAGTGCTTCTTGTATAAAGGGTCTACTCTAGTGTGCAATGCAAAGAGCTTCATGCTTCCTTTCCACTTCCATGAATGCATCTATACATATCTCTTCCCAGATACCTTTAACCTTGATCTCACAATATTGCTCCTCCCAGATCCCTTGACTGACTATATAATTATTACTGTCTATGAATCCATTAATATTTTTACCTCAGACTGTATGTCTCTTTACACAATAACCAGGAGCTCTTCCCAAAGCCCTGCCAACTGGTAGGCATCCCTTCCTTCATCATTGTCTTTCAAAGCCACACTTGAGTGGAAGTATAATGCACCAACTATTCATTTTATGGTTGTACTAACATGCCAACTCATCTGTGAACCAAGCTGTTTTCTATTCCCCTCTGCCACCTGATCACAGAAAATCCTATAAGGCCTATTATGGATTGTATTCCCTTAGGGGCAGCTTAGTTATGGACTTTAGAATACAGGATATTTATTAAGGAGTCCCCTTGGAATCAACACCTGTGGAAGGGAAAAGAAGGAAGTAGGATTGCGAAGTCAAGCTCCAATGCAGCCTTGTCAACCCCATGGACATGTCTAGATAAATATCCCTGGTAGATAGCTAAAATGATCCTTCAGAGTTAGCCTAAATGGAGCCAAAGTAACCAGGACTTTATACCTGCATTGATTGGTAAGGGGTGTTACCATGAGTGAGGGAGCTCTCTGCAGCTGAGGCAATCCCTGAAAGATTTGAAACTAGAGAGTATCTTCACCCTGGAAGATTAGGCATTGAAGACAAAGCTGAGAAGTTCATCATAGTGTCCACCATAAAATCATTGGTGTAAGCTAAAAAGAGGTTGCTGGTACAACAGTGATAGGTAACAGAAAGCTCCAGCTACCTTGTTTGTGCAGCTTTCATGATCCCTCTGTATCTGCTTCAGATTATATATGCTGGATGTAATTACTTACACCTTAAAACGGATTGATGCTGAGCCGATCCTATCCAGTATTATGACTTGGTAGTCTGAAATTATCCAGCCCATAATGAGAAATTCTGGTTGGGTGGTCACATGATATTCTATTGTCATAGTTTCATCTCTACCAGGGCTCACTAGCATGCAAAGATCTGTTTGTAGAATGGTTCTCTGTTACATACAGCATGTCCTTGCTCTAGAACTTCAGTACTCTGTGTTGCAACTCTTCCACTGGGGATTGAAAGAGTCTCCATATAGCATGGTTTTCTACCATAAATACCTCCAGCTATTTATGAAATATGTATGAGGTATTTATCAGGTATCCATGAGGTCTGCCTGGCCACATGGTCTAGTAGCAGGCTACTTGAACCACAGCTGTACCATCTGCAAAATCATTTCTTGCTCTAGGCCTCTTTCAAATCTAGCAGCTTTTAGATTCATATGATAAATGTGTCAGGGCAGTATTCCCAACTGCAGAATATTGTGCCTCCAAAACCTGAAGAAGTCTGCCAAATATGTCATTATTAGTAGAAGGATGTACAAGTTGCAATAGCTTGTCCTTTACTTTGGAGGGGACATCCTATAATGACCTAGACCACTGGACAGTCCCCTACAGGAAAAACTGCACCACTGATTCAGCTTTTGTGGAGTTTCTCTCTCCCACCCTGTGTTACTTTGAAGGAAATGTGGTTGCGTGCCTTAGGCTACTGAAACCCTACACCCCCAAATCATACCATTAATAAAGGTCCCTAAGCATTTGTGAGGTTTATCATCCACTCTTTGGAGCATGCATACTTTAAGAAGGAACCCATAATTGTTTCCACTTTTTTTTCAGCAACTTACTGGACCAATACAATATTCAGCAGGATGTCCAGATGGTCCATGCCCCACTGAAATATATTATGAGACAATAAGAGATTTAACGTAGCTCTAAGGAAAGACTGTAAATGTATACTGTTATCTTCCCCACTGAATGTTAACTGCTTCTGATACTCTTTTTTGTACATATGGAGGAGAACGTACTCTAAATCTCAACAGCCACATACCTCATCACATAACGAAAACCTTGTTAATCTGCTCAACCAAAGATATCACATTTGATACATCTGCCACAATTAGGATTGCCATTTGGTTAAGTCTGTGGTTAATCTACTGTCATTGTTCATGTATACATCCAGTTTTTGCACAGGTTAGACTGCTGAATTAAATGAAGAGAAAATGGTACCACAATCCTTACAACCTTGAAGGCATTGAGGATAGCAGTAATCTCTTCCATTCCCCTGTGGATAGAAAATTGTTTTTGATTTATTATCTTGGCTGAGAAGGGGTTACTGGGATAGTTTCAGGGGATTCCACTTTCACTACAGTTGCTCTTATTGAGCTGGTCAAGGAGCCATAAGAGAGTTCTGTCAACTGCTAAGTTTGTCCATTATGATTATACATTCTCAAACAAAAAGACTGACTAGTAAGTGAATCTGTGGAGCCCATGGGTCCACTTACACCTAAGCCAGGAAACCATTTAACTGCTCTCATGTGCCCTTTTACCTGCAGGGAGGCTGTCAGAATGCTTTGGTTCCTTGGGTATCAGCATCAATTTGGATAGTGTATCCAAAAGACCTCAAAATATCTGGATATTCCTCTTTCTTCCATAGACAGTTATCCAAGTAAATGGCTGTATATACCCTTAGGAGAGGACCGGAGAAATATTATTATATATAATCCCCATGATGTTAAGAGTGCCTTCCTTAAGGTAGGAAACTAGACTCCTTAAATTGATGAACTCTGAGTCTAATAAGTGTACAGGTCTAGAAATTTGGCAAAGGACTATAACTTTCCAGTGGGATGTCTGATCTCAGCTTTCTGCATATTCATCCTTGATCTCATCTTATTTTAGATAGATAGGTGATAGATAACAGATACATAGCACTATTCTATATATTGAATATATAGAGTATATTTTAATAGATTGAATATGTGCTCAAATTATAGAATAATGCTATTATCGCTCTCTGTCTCTGCCTCTCTCTCTCTCTCAGTCATCTATGGAGCCAAGTTTTGTCACAATGTTTCTCCTACAACCAGTCTCAGCCTACAAAGTATAATTACTATGAACTTCTAGAATGATGCCGGTACCTCCTTCTTAAATGAACTGTAAGCAAGGCTCCTCCAAGAACCAAAATCAGCAGATGGGTTTTCACGACTTATGTAGTAAATCCTTTCTATAACCCCCACTCTTCTGAGTCTTTGATCACTTCCACCAACTGGTCACATAAGACTGACATCTCTACTACTTTAAAAGTAGTAAAATATAATCTCACTTATTCAGCTTTATATTCCACCCCACCATCCTGATCCAACACCTTCAGAACTCACTCACAGGAATACTTCCATAGTTACTGTTGAACTTGTTCGTTATTCCTGCAACTGTGTTGGCATATAATCCATCATCTCCCCTAGCAAGCTCAGTACTTTACCAGTGGGTTATGCTGAGATATAATCTAAGTTGTTGATTATGTGACCCAGAGGGGAGTAGGGGGCAGGTTGGAAGGGGTTAGGATTATTTTGTAAGTTATCTGCCTCATTTGAGGATTCTGCACAGTCTTCAACCAAGAGGTAGGAAAGGCTCTTCCAATGAATGGGATTGGACTACTTGTGCAAGTCTAAGTTTCAGAATAATTCAGCAGTACAAGGTCTACACGTATGTATATCCAGATAACACTATACCAAATTTCTGTGTCACTTTCTTTATGTTTCAGGTTTTGGCTTTAGCATACAAGACTTTCGTAGACTGAGAATTAAGCTATCTCTTGAGGCCTGTGACTTTTATAATTAAGTCTCATGCCCAGTCTTAAGTTCTGTCTGTTCTCCAGCTGCAGGATCTGAAGGTCTCTTTAAAAGCTGCCCAAGAGGCCGTCTGACTATCATACTTGGCTTTAAATTGATGATTGATTGCCCTAGGCTTGTTATTTCATCTCTTCAAAGCACCAATGACATTCAGAAATAGCTTCTCAATTCCAAAGTCTTTATAATTTATATTTCTCTTATACCTCTCAAATGCCAGAAATATTGCACAAGCTGGTGCACCTCCTTCTGCCTGTATCTTATTCCTGCTGACCTCAGTGTCAGCCTTAGCAATTGTACTATGGCTGCATGCCAGAACGATGCAAACTCTACCTACCACAAGTGATTAGGTATTTGTTACACACCAGCCCTCAAGTTTCTAACTCAAGGATCCCATTCTTGGAGTCTATTCCCAAAAAGCACTTTTGGTACTGTCTTAATTCAGTTTCCTTAGAAACACGGCTCAATCCAGGGTTTCAGGTGCTTTGTTGAGGAAGATCTCTTCAAGAATACCTATAAGAGTGGAAGTGATGCAGCATAAAGGAGGAAGAGATGATCATGTTGTAGTTTTAGGAGAGTCTAGTCTTGGCCTAATCCAAGGAGACTGCAAGAAATCTGGAATATAAATCTCACCACAGCTTTGTTCCCCCTTGAGGCAAGGAAGCTAGACTTCTGTACCCCTGTATTAGTCAGACATAGTCTACCTGCCATCCCTGAAAGGGTAATGGTTTAAGGGAAAGTGCCATAGCCTCCCTGGCTAGACTGCTCCTATCAGCCAAGGGCAATTCTGAGGGTGCAAGAGATACAGACATAGGAGGCTGGAGAAGTGGGGTAGTAACTGTAACACATTTGTGGTCAATACTGCCAGGGGCAGGCAAAGTGATCTAGGCAGGGTACCACAGCTTCCACTAAGCTAAAAAAATTACTGACCTTGGGAATAAATTAATGACCCCAGATAGTTTTATTTAACTTTAATAAGTTATTCCAAGATCTGTTTGGGCATAGAAAATAATTATTATATGTAAACACATCCACATAATCAAAGACCTATGAAGAAGGTATATAAGATCACATGAAGAAATTAAAATACTTGTGTGGAAAAACTCATAAGGTGACATCAAACCTTGAACTAGAAGTTAGCACCACATAACAATCGGCTGGAGAGGACACACAGGACAAAGTTTTTTGGCTGCCAACACAACTCCCTTCTTGTCTTCGTCACGAGAGGCTGGCAGCCAGTGGCAACTCAAACTCTACCTACACATAGGTAAGGAGCTATAAGGTAATTAGTTCATAAGTCAACTCTCAAATTAATTATAACATTATTTGCATCATCTTGGATGACAGATAAAGATGAGCATCTTTTGAATCCATCAGTAAATCTTTAATATCTCAAAGAGCAGGGGCACCTGGGTGGCTCAGTTGGTTAAGCATCCAACTCTTGATTTTGACTCAGGTCATGATCTCACAATTGTCATATTGAGTGTGATGTCAGGCTCTGAGCTGGGCATGAAGCCTGTTTAAAATTCTTTCTTTCCCTCTCCCTTTGCCTGTACCCTGCTCATGCTCCCTCTCTCAAGCGTGCGCTCTCGCTCTTGCTCTCGCTCTTTCTCTCTCTCTCTCAAATAAATAAATAAATAAATAAATAAATAAATAAAACTTGAAAAAAATAAAAGAGCAAAGACTATACATCACAATTCTATCCATAAGGTAATTCAACTATTAGATATTTTCTACACAAAACTGATAAAGAATGTCTGCAATATATAGACTACCTTTTCTTTGTGCATTTTGCTTCCTTGCCTAGCATCTCACTGCTTACACCAATCCAGTAGTCTGGCATTCCTGTGGCATGAACAGAAGTCAGTGGCCTCCATCAGGCCTCTGATTAAACCTCATCAGGCCAGTCCATTCCTTATAAGGGCATTATATATTTTTATCTTCTTTCTCACCACTAAACCTTAAAGGAACAATGTCCCATTTCAATAATGATTTGAGCCTACACATTGCTTATAAAATCTCAGCAATATGAAGAAAAAAATAGAAAAGCAAAAATTTTTAAAAGTTTGCATTGCTAAAGTGCAGAAGCCATCAACAGTCAAGAAACATTAATATTTTTTCTGGAAATTGTGAAGGAGAATGACATAGATTAAAAGAAAGACTGATTGGTGTTAATCAGCCTGTTATTCAACATTAGGAAAGGAGAAGAGCTTAGCCTATAAACTGAGTGGTTAAGTTTCTTCAACAGGACTCAGGAAATCCCCAAGTTTTTCACAGAAGGACATAAAGCAAAGACAGCTTTTAGGTTAAGTCCATCTCCCAGAATGGCTGGCTACTACCTTTTTTTTTTTTTTTTTTTTTTACTACATCTGGTGGACAGTGTGTACTAAGTGCAGTTTGCATTTTACCATGGTGTTCTTCAACAAAGGCAGGTGGGTGAGTAGAAGAGAGAGTAGTTTGCAACATCTCAGCTGACTTCAGACTGCCTCAATACACCCAAAAGGAAAGAGAAAGAAAAAAAAAAAGACTAGGTGAAACTGAATTTCTCTAACACATTATTTCCTTCTTTCCCCTCTACTGGCTACTGCACTTTGAACTGTTTTGGACAACAGTAAGTTATTATCAGCAAGAACTAGAGAAGAGAATGTGCTGGTGAGAAACAAATCAAAGGGCTTTGGGAACCCAGCTAGAGGCCAAAGGACAGTGAGCCACAGTTTTCTACTCCTAGCTTCACATGAGTCATAGAGTCTTCCAAGATTTTAGAGTAAAGGCTGTGTCACTAGATCCTTGAGTGGTCTATTGATGGATCTCACCTACTGGGGCGTCCTCTATGTGAAAACACCCCTCACAAAGTCCACTCACTACACCAGACAATCCAACCCCCACATCAGAGAAGTGCTTATAAAAGAGTGAAGTAAAAACTACTTAAAGACCATCAAAAAATAATTGCTCAGATAAAGAATACTGAACAATTGTTGAAAGAGACATGTTAGATCTAAATTAACTAGGACAAAAAAATTGCCAAGATATATTAAGGAAAAAAAATAAGTATGGCAGAGTCTTTGTAGCATGTTTACATTTTTATTTGATAATTTTAAGCATGTTTAAGTATATATAATATATAATATGGACATAGTATATAATGCAGGCATAAGACAATATCTAAAATAATATGTAACAAGTGTATATTGCGATTATATATGAGTGTTAAGGTTACAGGAAATATTTTAGTCTTTGTATTTTTGTTTATGTCTAAATATTTACGTTTTTAATCAGAAAAAATCAGTATAAATGTTTCCATTTATTTTTTTTTATATGAAGTTTATTGACAAATTGGTTTCCATACAACACCCAGTGCTCATCCCAAAAGGTGCCCTCCTCAATACCCATCACCCACCCGCCCCTCCCTCCCACCCCCCATCAACCCTCAGTTTGTTCTCAGTTTTTAACAGTCTCTTATGCTTTGGCTCTCTCCCACTCTAACCTCTCTTTTTTTTTTTTTTCCTTCCCCTCCCCCATGGGTTCCTGTTAAGTTTCTCAGGATCCACATAAGAGTTATATACACAATGGAATACTACGTGGTAAATGTTTCCATTTATAGAGGTAGTTTACCGTATGGAACTGATAAAAATGTTGACGTTTCATGACTGTGCGTGTGTATCCTCTCTTCAATAATGTTCTTTTCCTGTTATCTTTACAATAACTTATTTAGAAATTGAAAATCCGATAGAAAGAAATTCTGACCATTAGGCAAGACAGAATTTTGCCTCACCGTTGAAATAAATGGCTGCTTGCTCAGGCTATATATTGGTGCGATTCTGGCAGAAGTGCAACATCCAGTTTTAGTATGATAGTACTACGTCTTTTATGTGACTGATTAAAGAAATTCAAATTTTGGTTATTTATATAGAATAAACGTCAAACATCTATTTCTGGTAATGACGGATTAAATAATTCCTTCTAAATCTAGCCCCAAAACCAAGAGCACACTGTAAACACTGTATGTTAGCTAACTTGACAATAAATTATATTAAAAATAATACTTCCGTCTAACACTCCTGCTAAATACACTAAAAAAACTGAATAGATATAAGAAAAACTACAGATATTCTAATATTTGAATGTATCAGAAATCTCACATGGGATTAAGAGGCCAAGACGTAAAAGAAGCTGAAATATAGACAGGTAAGTTTTATAATTAAAGCCACCTTTCTCCTAGGGACAGCTGAAGCTCCCCAAAATTTGGCTCAAAGTCTAAGGAGATGAGCAGCTCGTGTTAAGAGCCAGGGTGAACTACAAGGAGCTCTCTCAGTGATTGATTCCCAACTTTCTTTTTTCTTTGTTTTCTTTCTCTCTCTCTCTTTTTACTTTATTGTTATTATTATCATTATCATTATCATTATTATTATTATTATTTTGATGTCCAACTTAAAATCATCTTGATACTTGGGCTTGGGTCAAAGTGATTCCAGATTGCTAGTTTCTCTGACTGACAAAAGCAAAGTTATATTCACTTGGGAGAAAAACAGTCTCATCCTGTGCTTCAGATAACTTTTATAAATTTTCATCCAAGATTATTTTCTTCTTGCCCAAAGGGCATCCTTCAGTATTTCCTATAGTAGAATCTGCTGCTGATGAAGACTTTCAGTTTTTGCTTGATCGAAAATAAATTCATTTCATCTTCATTCCTGAAGGATTTTCCCCTCTTGGAATAAAATTCTGGGCTGGTAGCAATTTTCTTTTAGCACCTTTAAGATATAACTCTATTGTCTTCTGCTTCCCATTCTTTACACTGTGTCATTACCAGTTCTCAAATCTAAGTGCCTTGAACTCCAAAAGCCATATTAATATTCTCAGTAATTCAATAATAAGCGGATTAGATAAAAATTTACAAAAGGTCTCCTCCATTCAGTGTCCCCACTTCCTCAACATAGATTCACTCATCAGTCCCTTGCAGTTCTGTTTCTTTTTCCAATAGTCTTCTGGAATTATTCTCATTAAGAATAACAACATCATGGGGCGCCTGGGTGGCGCTGTCGGTTAAGCGTCCGACTTCAGCCAGGTCACGATCTCGCGGTCCGTGAGTTCGAGCCCCGCGTCAGGCTCTGGGCTGATGGCTCGGAGCCTGGAGCCTGTTTCAGATTCTGTGTCTCCCTCTCTCTCTGCCCCTCCCCCGTTCATGCTCTGTCTCTCTCTGTCCCAAAAATAAAATAAAAAAAAAAAAAAAAAAAAAAAAAAAAAGAATAACAACATCTTTGTTGCTGATTCATAGGTCATACTATTTTATTGTTTTCTGAGAAGCACCATCCATAGTCAATGATATTTTCCTTTATGCTAGATTATCCTACAAGCACACTCTTTTAGTTTTCCTCATCTCTATCAAGGCATTCCTTCTGCAACTTTTCAAGCTCCCCTTCCATTAGCAGCTTTGACCATATTGACAGATTTTTTGGTTCCTCAATGACACACAATCTTCTGGTTCTTTCTGTTATGTCTCCCTGCCTAAGGCAGCCTCTCCTTCTACCCTGGCAACTTCTTTGTCAAGTTAAGTTATATTCACCTTGGTTCTTAATTTAAACGTCATTTCCTTTGGAAAAATTTTTCCTATACCCCTGACATTAGGTTTAAAGCCCCCATTATTTGCTCTCAACTACTTGGTTTTTACTTGTTTAATTATATTATTTCTTGCTAGGATTATCAGCTCTAAGAAAATAGTGATGTCTTTCTGTTCACTATTGAGTCACCAAGGTTGAGCACATTGTCTATCCTCTACTAGGCACTTGATAAGTATTTCTTGAGTAAATAAATCTGCTCTATGGTCTCCTTCCCTTCGTGCACCATGCCAGTCCCCCTGTTCAGCTTTTGTTACTTAATTTCTGCAAACATATGTCCATATCTCTCTCTTGTCCCACATCTTAACCTACACAATGCTTTCAGATTAATGAACTCTATTTCACCTTTAAATATTATCATTACACCTTCCTTTCCACAAAATACATATTCCTGGGAAATATCAATCAATACATTCACTGATGCATCTCTAAATAGTATACATTTTCATATATACATATATAATGTAAAATGTTAGAGTTACACATTTATTATATATTATATTGAGACTCAAAGACTTGAAGATAACAGGTAGGCAATAAAATATAGATGACAATGAGCGCACTTGTGGGCAATGTGTTATAGTTACATATTTGTAACAGAAATGTACATTTATGTTTGCAACATTTGTTATATCAACAAATTTGTAATTATAATGCCCATGATATAACTCATTATCTTCTATATTTCAAAGTGCCTATTATCTTCAATCCTATGAGTCTCAATTTCTTCATTATTAAAACATGGGTAATGATCCCATTATAATTATAAAATATTTTATTCCCCCCTTTTTTTTCCTTTTCAATTTAAATATTCTACAGTCAGATCATGGTCATACTGTCAAATACATAATTGACTACCTCAGCCATATCACCTAATTTATCCCCTGTTATTGACTAAGTTGTGTCCCCCCAAAATTCATATGTTAAATCCCTAGCCCACATTGTGACTATATTGGAGATAGGGCCTTTAAAGAGGCAATTAAGGTTAAAAGAGATCATAAGGGTGGGGGCCTAAACCAATAGGACTTTATTCACTTTATTAGGTCTTTATAAAACCGAATCCGATAGGACTGGTACAGGGATGCACACACATAGAGAAAAGGCCATGTGGGGACACAGTGAGAAGCCAGCTGTCTATAAGCCAGTGAGAGGCCTCAGGAGAAACCAAGCCTGCTGGAACCTTGATCTTGGACTTCCAGCCTCCAGAACTGTGAGGAGATAAATTTCCACTGTTTAAGCCATCTGGTCTCTGGTATTTGAGTACGGAAGACCTAGTAGACTTAATACACTCACTCACCAGGTCACCAAACCAGTCTCAAATCATTATGGATTGATCCTTCTCCCTTAACTCTCATATCCAGATTTGCCTAAGATTTTCATCAATATATTCATCCTAAATATTGCTTGATTTTGCATATTTGTCTTCATACCCTCTGCTTTACCTCCTAGGGCCAAGTTTCTTCATTTTCCTGGACTATAGCCCTCTCCTAACTGTTCTCTTCTGCCTCCAGTTGCAATCCCCTTTATCCTGAACTTAACGCGTTATGTCAGTCATCTTTCTACAGACAAAGGTTATCGAGTCACTTCCCTCTCATAAGCCTCTTAGTTCCATAAGCTACAGGACAAAGGACAAATATCTTATTTTGGCATATATGGTCCTTTGGAACAGAGCCCAAATAAACTGTCTAGCCTTTTCTCCATTGCTATTTCTCTAAGCTCTGGTCAAATGAAAAAGGCCATAGCTCAGCCAGCCTTCCTCGCTTACACTATAAATATTTGCTTATATATCTCTTGACTCAGTGAAGCCTTTCCACCATACTTGAATAGAATAGGCCATTCTCTTTGGAGTGTCATAATTACTGGGTTTTCTTTTATTCACACCTGTGTTTTACATTCATAATATGCAGTGAGTACATTTACATGGCTTTCTCACTAAACTATGAATCTTTTGGGAATAAGAATAGCATGTAATTCGTATTTGTATTTTGTGTATTTGGCATCGGGCCTGACCATAGTATTTGACAAACAAGTGCTTCATAAATGAATGGATAAAATAATAAATCAGTGGTATTCAAACTCAAATATTCAGCTCAAAATCTTTCAAAACGTTCTACTGACATAGAATAAAGTTTGGACCTCAAATATTCAAGATCATCTCTCTGGACAAAAACCACACGTTTCCATCTTCCTGTCTCTGTTTATAGGGTTTCCATATTTAGTCCCAGTTCAAATATTACCTCCCACAAGCTAGAAGTAACTTCTTGAACTTTGTCTTCTTAGTAGAATGGCTTTCTGTTTAATAATATTTAGTGCTATCATCTCTTTTAGGCTTTAAGATTTTTAAAGTAAAAATCCATAGCTGACTGATGTTCAGATTTAAAATTTTTTTTTCAACATTTATTTATTTTTGGGACCGAGAGAGACAGAGCATGAACGGGGGAGGGGCAGAGAGAGAGGGAGACACAGAATCGGAAACAGGCTCCAGGCTCTGAGCCATCAGCCCAGAGCCTGACGCGGGGCTCGAACTCACGGACCGCGAGATCGTGACCTGGCTGAAGTCGGACGCTTAACCGACTGCGCCACCCAGGCGCCCCTGATGTTCAGATTTAATGCCTACTTCCGTTCATATAGCAGACACTCAGCAAAATACTGTGACATCCACTTTATGAGTAGTTGTTGAGTATATCAGTTGCTTTCAGACACTATGTTCATGAGTCTTATCATTAAAGAAAAGTTTTCTGCATATATCTATATTATATGTACATTTAGTTATGTATAAATTAAAACATGCATTAACATACTAATATATAGTATAGTACATTATATGGATTATAATATATTCAGAAAAACTAAAAAATTAAAGGTTAAAAAAATAAATATGAATGGAAATTTTCATATTTTTCCTGCATCTCAATGAATCTGCTTATGCACTCTTTGTGGGGTAAGCCCTTCTTCAGAGGCCATTAAGATAAACATTATTCCTATTTTATTATAGCAAACAAATTATTAATAACCTGCCCTAGTACTGCTCTAGTCATCTAGCATCGTTCAGAAATGAGCATTCGGCATAGTCTATTTCCTATGTGATGGAAGTTTAACCCGTTATAGGTAGGAAAGGAATTGGCCAACTGCCAAGTTGTTGATTGAATGCCCACCACATGCTAAATACTGTGACACATCCCTTGTGTCTACAATGTCATTTAACTCTAAAAATAATCCAGTGAAGGACATACTGTTAGGCCCATCTTACAGATAAGAAAACAAATTTTCACAAGATTAAGATATTCATTATAGTCACAGTCTAGACCTAGGGTTGGAATCCACGTTTGCCTAACCCTAACGCCTATATTCTTCCTAATATATCCAATCATAGCAACATTTTCTAGATTTGTTTTCTTTTTTTAATCTACAAAGCCATGTTAAAAATGATCAAACATTTATTTTTCCTTTTAAACTCATAGGCTGAATCTCTCTTGGCATTATCCTCACCCTGGTCCTCTGGCCTGTGTTGTGGCAGTCCACACAGGCATAAATATCAGGATAGGATCCCTGGCTCACTGACACAGATACTCAAGTGTATACGAGTATTCTGATACCTTTTTCACTGATGAAAGTTCACGTTGCCAACTCACTTTTACATCATCTGCCCCATGGTCCTCTAGGTAAAATAAAGCTTGTACATGCAATACCCCTTTTTCACAAAGTGAAATTCTGAATCAAAAATTAAAGCAGAAAAAAAATTAGACAACCCTACCTTCTTGAAAATTATACTGCTGTAACTTTTCTCATCAATGTCTATTGAGCTCTGAGCACCAGATAAAATGGGTTATTTTTTTCTACTTAATATAATAAAAATTGTGATCTCTGTTTCAGCTTTCACTCTTTCCTCTAGGCCACTTATCCAAGTTATCATGATGGAACACTTTACCATGTTGATTGCCATATGTTGTTGGCTGAAGAGTAGTGGGCACAAAAACGCAGATAAGAACAGACTCCCATTTTAGGACACTTGCTTGTGGAGAAAGAGAGTGACACCAGTAACTAAGGGAGACTATCTAATGGGTGGTAATCAGCATAAGTTCTCTCAACTTTCTCTTTAAGTGGTACAATCCAGCTGTGCCACTCAATCTTTTAATAAATAAATTTGGTACTCTCACCAGAGGATGGATCCTATAACACAGCTTAGGTCTACTGTTAGGAATATGTTTTAGATAGAACATCCGTTCAGAAACTGCAAATCTTTCTTTGCAATTTTGTATTATGGCTGGACTTAATATTATAAGGTATTACAAGGAATCGCTTCCATACCAGCAGACGAAACTCTAGAATGGTGCTATAAGGAATATAGTAATACTCCAGAAAGCTATTGACATTCATATGGCCTGGCTTGACCTTTCGTTGCTGAATTGTGCTAGCGTAATATGTGCATAGTATAACACAACAGTTGGATGCTTGAGAGACAGCTAAATCTGAATGATTTTTTTGGGCTCTTCTTTTTCCCTTATTTTCTGTAGCATCAGTAAATTATGGTCTTCAAGTGAAATCCAGCCTAGAGCCTGGTTTTGTATGGCTCTATGCTAAGGTTTTTACACTTTTAAAGATTTGGAACAACAACAATAAAATTATGCCAGAGAAATTTATACAGTTGACAAAGACGGCAATATTTACTATCTGGTTATTTGCGGAAAAAGTCTATCAGCTCACGCTGTAGAAAACACTAGAATTTTTCCTTCTACTTCTGCCTTCTGCCTTTCACAGTCTCTGTTCTCTGTTTTTAAGAGAGCTAATTGCTTAATAGTCTTCTAAGACTTGTCTCCATTTCTAATCTCTATCACTTTATTGACTGCTATTCAATTCTTCTTGTCTTTCCTATATCACTTGCCTTCATTTCCTCTCCCTATTGTGTTCTCCCGAAATTCTTGACCTCAATATAGAGGAGCCTGTCATTTAACAACCAATACAATAAAAGTGTGTCTTGCTAGGTAGCTAATTATTAAATGTTATATATGTAATCTTCAGTATTCATCTTAATTTTTGCTGCTTCTTCAGTCAGAAAAAAAAAATTTAAAGACGTTTCCTCTTATTTCATGCCCTCCTTTTTTATATAGCTACTGTCCCTCCCTCCTTTTTTTTAAAATTTTTTTAACGTTTATTTATTTTTGAGACACAGACAGACAGAGCATGAATAGGGGAGTGTCAGAGAGAGAGGGAGACACAGAATCTGAAACAGGCTCCAGGCTCTGAGCTGTCAGCACAGAGCCTGACGCGGGGCTTAAACTTACAGACTGAGAGATCATGACCTGAGCAGAAGTTGGACGCCTAACCCACTGAGCCACCCAGGCACCCCGCCCTCCCTCCTTTTTTTAAAAAATTCATTCTTTTTAACTTTAGCTTTCATGACCCTAAGCAGCTGTAATTCACTCACTTGTTACTGATTATCTTACCTCCAGGCAATTAAAGCAAAACCCAATTTTTTTCTGCTTCAGTTTTTTGTTTGAAAAGGTCAAATGTAGTCATATACATATCTTAAAGTTTTCTAAATTACATTTCAATTTTTAAAGATGAACTGAAGCTACACAGGAGTGAGCTGGACTTCTTCTAATATTGGTTTTGTACTCTTTCCAGATAGTCATCTTGGTAACTACCAATGATCAACACAAAAAACAGCCACCACAACAGTTTCCCATCTTTCACCTCATTATATCCATGAATGTGATGAAATGCATTTAGCCTTTTTCTCATTTTACAGCATGAGACCCTCTACAACACCATATTATTTATAGACCTATGAGGAGCTAAGTATGGATATAAGAAGGTCTTAAATTTCTCTGATATTTTCACCAAGTCATCTCACATTCCAAATAATTTCCTTTTAAAATCTTCAGTGGTATGTACTTCAAATTTTTTTTAGTTATTTACATTCAAAAAATATGTGTGATTTTTTTTCTCATTTCAAATCCTTTCTATTATCACAATCATGTATAAATGACAGGACAATGTGGTTCTAAAACGTTCAACACTAGAAGCATTATGAAAAAAAAAGTTTGTTGTGCAATGTTCTAATGTCTACTTAATCCATAAAGACAGAGAGGAATTCTCTCATTATTGATGTAATATAGAATATATTCTGGTTATGCAAGAACAAGAACTTTAAGCCTGGATGGCAACAACATTTCTGTGTAATGAGTCTGTTTACATACAGCAAATTTAAATGTCTTAGTTTTTTTTTTTTAAACTGGTATCTTTTATAGAACAAATCAAACCCTAAGGATGTAATCAAATTAAAAGGATTAGTACTCATTAATAAGCTGGCAGTAATATTTCATCAAAAGTTTGCTAAGTCTCTCTCTGCAAAACCAATAGATAAAAGCAGGCAGTGCATAAAAGTGTCTGTCTACTGCAATAAAATATGACAAAAATAATATTTCTTAACATTGCCAAAGAACCATCTATTTCTGAAGATCATACCAGTTCCCATTGCATAGGCCAGTAAGGGTCATTAAACACCAATGGGTCTCTGAGTCCTTCTTCAGAGTCAATGACATTGTAGACTTCACTCGGGATCTCATTTTCTTCCACACAAGGTCTGCAGGGCAAAGACGGCAAATGAACTATGAAAAACATAATCACTGCTTTTACTGTTGCTTTTTTTGTCATAAAAATTCCATTTATTTAAATTCCATTAAAAAGCACATTTGGCTGCCGAGAGCATAAATATACACTTTTATTATATTTAGCATTTTTCATTTTCAAAAAAATTCTGACATTTGTTTAGATAAAAAATGTTAAAATATTTTTGAGCTACCTGTTTCAGCTAACCACTTATGCATTTGTTGCATACAATAAATGCTGGAAAAATGAGTGATTTGAAATGCAATTCAAAAGCTCTGTATATATTTCCCATTAGAAGTTATCAGCTTACACTGATCTTTATCCTTATCATGTCATGTGCCTGCCCGTCTGACTTTTCCCAAAATACATCTCTTAAAGAGTGATTTAAATTATTTAAGGAGTGCCTGGGTGGCTCAGTCAGTTGAGCATCTGACTTTGGCTCAGGTCATGATCTCATGGGTTTGAGCCCCGCATTGGGCTCTGTGCTGAGAGCTCAGATCCTGGAGCCTGCTTCGGATTCTGTGTCTCCCTCTCTCTCTGCCCCTCTCCTGCTCATGCTCTGTCTCTCTCTCAAAAATAGATAAACATAAAAAAAATTTAATAAATTACTTGGACTATAGTAAATAACACTTTTTTTTAATCTCAGTTTTGTAATTGCTCTGATGTATTTAATAAATCATTAACCAAGCAAGTGACAGTGATAGAAATTCAGGATGCCTCTTTAACACAATATTCTCCTGGAGATAAAGCTGTAACTCAGTCATTCATACCTGCCTGTGCACTTTGGAAGATTACCAAAACCAAATTTTGAGGGAAATAATTAAGCAATGACATTGACAACACCTCTGTTTTAGAAATAAATTTAAATTTAGTAAAATGATAAATGAAATTAAGCTATCATATATTAGAGTTATTCTGATTTATAAATATATACAAGGTTAAACTATGATTATAAGTTTATTAAGAACAGGAATTTTATCTAATTTTGAGAAAGTCCCACACCTGTGCACATAGGGTATTTGGTAATTATCTGTCAATTTACTAACAGATTATCAAAATGGAATAGCCAAGTAGCAGTATGTACATAAGAAGGTTATGTCCAGAAATGTTCTCTTCGGCATCATTTGCAAACAGGGAAAAATGAAACAACTTGAATGTATGTGAACATGAAATTGTTTTAAAATCATATTAAAGTCACACGATGAAATAGTATTTTGCAGTAAAAACAAAATAAAACAAAATAAAATGACCTATAAGTGTCAATTGGAGCCATTTGGATCATTCTCAAAAATCGTATGGAGAGGGCAAAAGGCTCTGTACATTATGTTATCATTTATATAAAGTTTAAGTCATCCAAAAATAAGTTTATAAATTATTTAAAAATAATACATATAAAGTATATGCATCTAAGTGTACATACAAAGAAGACTCTTCTGAAGAAGGTGAGGAGGGAAATAGTTTTAGGAGGGGCACACAGAGGAATTCAACTCTAGTGAAGTTGAATTCCTTCAAAGGAAATAGAGTGCAACTCTAGTGAAGTTATTCCTTCAAAAAACCTGGAGCCATTATGACAAAATAAGGTTAACAAATACAGCTGGTGTATACATATTATACATTATACTGGTGTGTATATTTTTATGTATATTGGGAGTATGTCATAATGATAAGATATACATACACAAACAAAACTAGTACAGACTAGCTGTTATATCAGTGAGCCAAAGATGGCTTCTGTACATTGGCCCTATGTTGTTTACTTCTTTACAGCAAGCTGGGACCTACTAGCTTCAAACCCCATGGGCACCAAAAAACCCCAAATTTTTACATATCCAGTTGTTTTAAATAAAGCCCATATGAGCAGAATTTTAGCCATTTACGGCCTTCCTGCATTGCACAATGCACAAAACTGCACCCAATATCTGCTAACCATAGATCAGATAAACTCTGTGGCTATAAAAGAATCCAAGCTTCTGCTGCCCTTCAGAGCTCTCTGACCCAGAGACTCTCCATTATGCTGCTGAGCAAAATCATCTAGATTCATAACACTCTCTCTGATCCTCTTTCCCCCAGACTTCCCTTTGCCCTCTGCCTCTTCTGGGTAGTAGCCTTCACCCTTTACCTCTGGAAGGGCTCCTGCTGTGAGGGACTTTCCCCAAATGCAAACCTGCCAAAGCTCTGTCCAAATAAAACTCCTTGTGTGCTACTGCCACCTCATGGTCATATCTATTTCCTTGATCATCCCCCCCAGATCCCTCAAACTCAATACAAAGAATTGGGAAAGATATCAGAATAAAGGTCAGAAGACCTGAATTCTCGATTCTGCACTCCACTTTGGCTCTTGCGTTGATCAGAGGGTCAAATGCACTTATCTAGCTAAACATTTCCATACTTTTGTCAAGAAGAGGATTATTATTTCTCCAGGAATGGCTGTTAGCTGTGAGTTCAGAAAAATAACATTCAGAAACATTTGGATGGCCACTTAAAGGACTGATAGATCATTCAAGAAGGATGTAGCATGGTGTTTGCAGAAGTGCCTGGGGACCCTGCCTGCCCTGCTTGCACTGTGAAGCCCTCCTCTCTACCACTGCAATGACCACAAATCCTATCAACCATCAAAGGGATAGCATTTGAAACTTAAGAAATAAAACATTTAAGTAGAGGAGAAGAGGAAGTTCTAGTAAATGTGAGAATTTAATTTAAAAATACCAAAGCAATGACAGTAAAAATAGAATAAAAAGCAATAAAGTAATAAAAATTGTTAAAACAAGTTATAAAAAATGAGGAATTAAAAGTACTTATGCATAGAAAAGTGTTTGTTGTGATCTCATTGTTTATTTCACTCATATATACATGTAAGCATGAATATTTATGGAAGAATACTTCAGAAAATGTAAAAATGAGAGATCAAGAAAATTTCCTTATGACTCTCTGTACCATTTGATTTTTTACCAAGTGCTTGCACAACATTTATGTTTAAAAAACTCTTTAAGACAAAATAAATATCAAAATGTCCCAGATTTTCAATGAGATTTTGGAGTTAAATTTTTTAGCAAAATTTCTAGTTTTTAAAACAAAAAACAAAAAGAAAAACGCAGACACAAAACGAATTCTATTCAATAGAATGTCAGCAGGCTATATTTGTGCCAATGTCACAGATTTTTACCTCTGATCTATTTTCTCAAAATTTTACTACATATTATTGTAATTCAGAACTGTAGGAATACTATATCTTGAAACAACAGCAAATAAGAATAAAATAGGTTACTTCCTTCCAAGATTTGATGTAAATTAGCATTATAATCCATTGGATCTGAAAATCCCCTTGTTTTGTTTAACTCAAAATGAAGGGAGGACTTTTTTTAGACAATTATATTTCCATGTAAATAGTTATATCTTCATTTTTATATCTCATGCAGCTATTTTCTCAATCCTAAATTGAGAGAATATCTAAATATTTTGTGATTCTAAACTGGTTAGCCTTTCAAAACATTTTTCTTCATACTTACATTTTAGCACATTTGCTAAGTTGCAACATTTCATATTCCTCTTCATTACTGACTCATAAACACACTGACCTGTACCAAGTCTATACAGGTGACACAGACACAGTGACCAACAAGTGCCTTCCTCATTTTGCATGTCCCTGAAGAGCACGTGCTGTCTTCAGAAATGATTTAAGTGACCCAAGGCTTAAGGCATCCCATTGCAATGGTTATGATTTTTTAAACTGAAGAAAATTATGTGAAAGCTACATCTTCTCTGTTGCATTCAAATTCACAGAAATGGACAGCTGGAATTCAAAGTCCTATTAGGATGTCATATAGGAAAATGCCAAACTGGCTCTGAATGATTATTTCTTTTTAATTTTTGCAAAATAGTAATGTTAACCATTGCATCATTATCTATTATCCTTCTGCTAGATGTTCTATACCAAAGCTACATTTTGGAAAGTACTACATTACCTCATGATCCTATCAGCATTATTTAATTGTGCACGTGTATACACATACAACTATATAAAAATGAAATGAAGAATTGAAATAATAAAAAATAACTTAGCATATATACTCTTTTTATTTCCTAACAAGTTTCTTTTACTTTTCTTTTTAAAGAAAGTAAATGTGACAGGTTAAAAAAAAATTGGCCCAGGGACTGTCTTTGAGACAGCCAGGGGGAATAGTCTGCTTTAGAGAATGAAGTCACAGTCATGATATAGTTAGAGGAGTTTGGGAGCCTCGCCAAGAACAAGCTGGTAAGGCCTGCAGACTAACCTCAATTCGTGCAGTTTTCAGGCATATAATAGCTGCATGGTTAGAAGCCATTTCACTGATTCACCTGAACCCTATTCCCAGTTTTCCTTCTATGCCAATCTCACAGCATGGTTTGGAAAATATTTTATCTTTGAAGAGACACCAGCTTGCTAACTATCCACCTAACAGTGTACACAGCTTTGCATCCAAGCAGGAGCTCCTTCTATAGGAAATTGCTAAGACTTTCAAAAATTTAAAGCAATAATGCAAAATATTCTTCACTGTGAAAGAAAATAAAAATCATCTGAGATAATAAATCATTTTATTTTTTCTCATGACTGCATATTACAAAAACACACAAACAAAAAATGTACTCCTTTAAAAATTTTCAAATCCATGTGCTAGTCCAAGGGTCAATAAATTTTTTCTGTGGAGGACCAGATTGTAAATAATTTAGACTTTGTGGGTCTTTCTGGTCTCTGCCACAGCTATTCAACTTGGCCATAGTAGCAAGAAAAGAGCTATACACAATACATAAACAAATGGCCTGAAATCAAGCAAAATTTTATTTACAAAAACAGGTGCAGGCAGAATTTGGCCTTTGGCTTTTGCTCCACCGTTGTGGATCCCAGCGCTGGTCTATAGCCTGCTTTTACCAATCATACAGTGTGTAACTATTAAAATGAACATCTATAAATAAGTATAAAGGAAAAACGTATCCATTCCCTACTGAGGTATATGTACAATTCAATCTTAAACTAGGGCACTAAATTCCAGAGGAAAAGTGAAAAATGACAAGAATGAAATAAATATACTTCTTTCCAGTACAGTTTTACCCCGCTATCCAAAAGTACAGTGTTCTTATGAAACCTTTCCTAAGCTGAAATGGCATAATCAGAAGAAGCAATTACCATTAATTTATACAGAAAAAAATTTGAGCATTCCCAGACACCCCCCCCCCCAAAATAGCCTCCCTTTGGCTTTTCTGATACCTTAGGACAAATCTTGCTAACAGATGCACAAAATGAATCAAGATAAAGCACAGATGTACACAGACACAATTCAAAGCTATGGTGGCTTGATGCTGAGATGCTGAAATGTAGTTCCCAGGGAAGAGGTGTGGCGGGGCCACTCTTGCTGCTTGGGATGAGCACTGCCTGCATGAGGGCTCACTGCCAAACAAACGCCGAACACTATTTTCCCTCTTTGCCTTTTACTGACCAAGCAAAATCCTCTTTGGATTTCTTTCACTTCGTGAAAACAGGTATTAATGTAGATTTTTCATGAAAGCAAAGCGGCATAACCAAACTTTTGGAAAACAGTGGATAACTGCCTCCATTTTCAGTCTTTGTATTTAGCTTTTTGTAGTTTTTTTTAAATTTTTAAATGTTTATTTATTTTTGAGAGAGAGAAAGAGAGACAGATTGTGAGCAGGGGAAGGGCAGAGAGAAAGGGAGACAGAATCTGAAGCAGGCTCCAGGCTCTCAGCCGTCAGCACTGAGCCCAAACATGGGGCTCGAACTCACAAACCATGAGATCATGACTTGAGCCAAAATCAGACACCCAACCAACTGAACCACCCAGGCACCCCAAGTCATAATTTAAAAGTAGTGACTGATCATACAACTTGAGAGAGGGGAAACTAACATTTCAAAGGGCAGCATGCTGACAATTGAGTTCTCTGCTAGGTGAACTGGGCATTCACCTATCACAAGAAAACATAAATGAATGTTTTCAGCAAATACCCTACACAAGTGTGCTTTTAATGGAAGATTAGTCAATAAATGTGAAACGTACTTCTTCTAAAACTTAAGATTCAAAGTAAGACCTTTCTAGAAGAGATTTCTAGAATTCATCAGATATTGGCTTAACTCCACAGTGCTGCCTTTATTTAATTACCATCCCATAAAGTATTCTGACAGCACAAATGCAATGCTTAGTAAGCATTTTACCTCCAGACAGCTTGAAGATGTATGGTAGCACTAAAATTACAGTACTCACCATGACTTGTTCTGTCATCCAACTTTGGGAATGGAGCATACTTGTCTCTATAATGAGCTGTCTGATGTTCTATTCAGTTTACCTGTGGCAAACAGGTGTAAATGTAGCTACCTAAACATTGGCATATTAGTGAGATGCAAGCAAACATATTCTTCTTTTCTAAGAGGCTTTAAGCAAGAAGTCGTCATACATAATTTACTCACACTTGCACTTTGATGCAAAATAGGATGTGTTTAAAATTTTTCAGCATAAATTAAAATTTACTCTAGGGTAATATTTCCTCAAAATTTTCTCATAATTGAGATCTGACTAATGCATTGATTAAAATCTATAGAGACAGAAATGCACCATCATTTGTCCATTGTAGGCACACAAAATGATTTAATGATTTAGACTTTGTTCCAGGATACACATGTCCTTCACAAACTAAGCCTGCGTTGTCAGATATTAAGGTAAGAAGTTGTGTGGTTGAAGGTCTAGCAGTATATATAAACTAGTAAAATAAAAAGTACTTACTGATTAAATAATATAAGATATTGCTGCATTTGTTTATGCTTATAAAAACTAGGGTGACATAAGATCACATAACTATTAGCTTTGTTAAAATCTACAAGAAGTCTTTTTACCAATCAGTTTTATTATGCAACAGTAAAAAAGAATTTCACTACTAAAAGCCTAACAATCTTACACAACTAGTAGAGTTTATTTTTAGTAGTCACAAATAAAGAAAATATAAGATCCACAAGAATAAAAAGGCTCATGCAAAAACTTGATATAGAAAAAAAAGAAAAATGCAACAAGGAACCAATTTTTAAATGAAATAATTTCTTTCTGAGTATTTTTACTCATCACTGAAAATCATTTCCTTTTAACCATTAAATATTTGGCAAAAGCAGCTTGTACAATGTCTTTCAGTACTTGTAAAGTACTTTCGGGGGTACCTGGGTGGCTTAGTCAGTTGAGCATCTGACCCTTGATTCCAGCTCAGGTCATGGTCTCACAGTTCATAGGATTGAGCCCCGTGTCAGGCTCTGTGCTGGCACAGTGGAGCCTGCTTGGATTCTCTCCCTCTCTCTCCCCCTTTCCCAATCATGCATTCACTCACTCTCTCTTTCTCAAAATAAATAAATACATGTTATTTTTTCCCTTTAATTTAAAAAGGATTTTCAGCTAAAAAAAAAAACAGCTGAATTGGTTTCTAGTTCTCTATTATAATCAGTCTCAGTAAAGACTTACTAAAATACTATGGACTATACAATATATACTGATGTTATTTAGCATTGGTTCTATATAAGAGCCTAGTGAATACCATATCACAGCCAGACTTTCTGGCAATTAGAATGAGCTTTGTCAACAAAATAAAATTCTCCCAACAATTGTAATGCTTAAGTAACTTACGGATTTGAAAATATGGCACATCTAAGCAAACAGAGAGTATACCTTGACTTTCAGAATATAAAGATTTCTTTGCCCTAGAAACCCATTAAATGGCCTGCCCGTCTGTAGAACTGCCATTGTGAATGAATGGAACCAGATTCCATTCCATTGTATGTATTAATATATATGTATATATTAATATATATGTATATATGTATACATTATTTCATTAATATATACATTATTCCACACACATATATATATGGAATTATAAACCACTGGGTTACCAATTCCTCTGATGTTCTAAAGTGTTTTTACTTATTATATTTATATATACATTCTTAATACATATCATATACTGTAAATACACATATGATACTCTATTAGCATTAGTATAGTGGCAAAACTATAGTTCTAAAAATATTTAATAGAATATATAATATATACATGTATAGATACTGCATATAGATAAATATATATGTATATATATTTACTGTGTACATATGTAATATATAAATATAAAACACTATAGCTATAAAGTATTTATATAATATATACATGTGTATATACTGAGTATTATATATGTGATATATATGTATATATATAATAAATATGTAGCATATGTATATAATAAATATGTAATATATGTATATGTACTGTATACAAATATACATACACACACACACACACACACACACACACACACACACACTTAGATAGCCTGAGCAATAGTAAGAGATTAAGTTCCTTCATTTTATAACTGGTTTATAATTCTTTCACTGATACTATTTTATATTCCGTGAATTTTCTTTGTAAAGGTAATCCAGAGGCACAAAGCATGTAAGACATCTTTTCTAAAGCCTTTAAGATGTTTTTGGTGGCAGCAGGGGTAGGGAAGCTGTCCTCAGTGAAATCCCTCAGTCACAAATAAACATGAGTGATCTACTCTGATAGTACACTAATGACTTAGAGAGTAGAGGTAGTCTCATTGCAGCAAACATTGTCACACACATCCTACACACCAAAGCTTTGCTGCTGGGCAGGGGGTCTCCCAGCCCCTTAAAACATACGTTTGGTTGTGCTTTCCTCAGAATAGCAACAGTGATAACACTCTGTCTTCTAATTTTTCACACATTCTTTCCTAATCACTTCTCCCTGATCATAGCAAGCTGCTTTAAGACTGGAGTGAAGCTTGTGAACATACAACAGAGATATCAAAAGATTTGAAACATTAAAATGCATGTGTGCTCAAGCACGTGGTTGCCTGCACGTGTGTGTGTGTGTGGTGTGATGTGTTTTAGAACATCAGAGGGTTCTAAAGTATCAGTCCTAATCAATTTCTTCAGACATTTTTTAAGACAACCAAAATGATTAGATCTTTTATTATTTTGCTTATTTAATGCAAAATTTTGTTTTACTGGGTGAACATGGACTTGATAGCCTCTAAGGTTTAAAACTTAGTGATATTTCAGTCCAATTCCTCCGTTTTGAAGATGAACAGACTGAAAGGCAGGGGAGTCTGAGCCCCTCTACCATTTTGGCCAACATGCACAGCAGGGCATGCCAGGTCCCAGCCCACCTGCAGTGGCCACTGGGTTCAATGTTCTCTTTGAGAAATGACACGTCACTGGCTGACAATGCAATTTTTAAGCAAAACTCATCAGGGAAATTCATAGTAAGAAAAGTGTTCTGTACTTTCAGGTACAATAAGTTTAAAGACTTTATGTTTCACTCTCTGTAACCCAAGCTAAAGAATGTAAGCTAGGTAATAGTAGGAATCTTAGTTTCAATTCATTGTATACATAGCATAGCATCTAACACATGGTGGTTAATCAAATAATATTTTCATATTGATAAAGATTAATTGAACACGGGATAGTTACAAGAGAAAAAGAAACTTTATTCCCCTGTTTGGCTGGGATTCCTAAAGAGGAGAGACCTTGCATGGCAATGTCTAGAAAATGTTTTTCTGAGTGAATTATATAACAATAGCCCACCCTCCCTGGCACCAGCATCTCACTCTGCTAACCCTAACATGATGATGACTTCATGCAAGAACAATCTCGAATACTTTGAAACATGCCAGAGCATCTCCTCTCCAATTCAATATCTTCCTTCATAAGTAAAAAAGTTATGACTCCAAAGAACCACATTTGTTTAACTTCTGCTTCACTAATCACCAATTCTCTCTCTTCTCTCAACTTTTCCTCTATTTCTGATGATTCTAAATCAACCAAATAAATATTGGAATTTGGAATTTTTCATGTAAAAAATCAGAGGTATTTACACAAGTCCAAGATTGATTACTAGCATTTGTTTTCGTGCAACCATGCAAAACTACTGTTAAAAGCACTTATAAACTTCTTGTCATTGTATATCTCCATACAAACAGAATGGACATAAGTAAACAAAGTCTCTACATACACGATATTGCAAAATACAGTTAAATAGATGAAGGGCAAACTTTTAGATAATTTTTTTTTAGAAAATCCCCTTTTCTTGTGTAGCAGTTGTGTATTATCTATTTTTGTTTTGCCCCCAGTACGCTGTATTTGATAGAAAATGAAAGGGACACATGCATTCTGAAATTCCTCTTTACTTGTAGCTCTATTATGGGTATTCAATTTGGTTGTAATATTCACTTTTATAAATATGAAAATGATTTCAAACTTTGGATTCCTAAAATTTTCCCAAAAGTCTAATAAAATCTGTTTCTCTTATTTTCTAAGAGACTATAAATGAAAGGCCCAACAAATACCAATGTCACTTTTCTTCAGATTATTTAGAAAAAGGAAAAATACATATATATTGTTACTTAAAAATTGTTTTCTTTGTCACAATTATATGTTATATGTAAGTGTTATATGTAAGTGATGAATCACTAAATTTTACTCCTGAAACCATTATTACACTACATGTGAACTAACTTGGATTTACATAAAAAATAAATATGGAAAAAAATAATAAAATAAAAAATAAAACTGTTTGCACCTGGAAAAAATGTAAAAATAAATAAAATAAAACCCCATTACAGGAAAAAAAAAACAAACCTAAATTCCTTTCTCTTGTTCTCAAAAAAAATGATATAAGGTATAACATTGCCAAAACAAAACACTTGGATAAAGGCAAAAATCATAAACTATATCTAGAGTCTACTTTACATGATGCACATTGTTCACAAATGCTGAGTCTTTTCTAAAAAGTATGTTTTTCTTTCACATAAAGATAAAAAGAAAAGCTTTTAGGTCATAGGCTATGAGGGGAAGAGATAATGTCTCTTCTGCTTTGATGTTACAAGTAGCTCTTCATTACAGAAGACCTCGCATAGTATAATAAAGGTCCTGGTAAATTGAGCCTGAATATTTAATAACCAGCTTCAACGTGGAAGCTTTGTGACTATCCTGTCCTTGGCACAGCAAAGGAAACATATATGTATTATGAAAACTAGCAAAACTTTATTATTTTAGTGTACAGATTTTACTTTAGCATTTAAAGATATAATGTCACTAAAGGGGAAAGCATGAGTTCTATATTCTCTAGGAAGCCTTCTGTTTACAAATGTTTCTAAAACACCAACTGACAAGAAATTAGGGCAAAATGATCCATTTGTAGTTAAATGCAACATATAAAACTGGCTTCAAACTTTTATGCATTACCTGTAAACAAAAATTATAGCCTATTGAATGATATTTGATGTGTTGCTCTATGTTAGTTTTGGAGTTAAACATAAATCTAAGTGAAGTCTGAAAAAATATTGTAATTGCATGTTAACAAGTTGCCTGAGTTTTAAACTTTGGCATTCTAGACATGACAATTATATTAGAAAAAAATGTGTCAAGTCTCTTTTAGTAAAATAAACTTTTTGATAAAGTGGATGCATGAAAAATTCAAACAACCGACAGAAGTATAAGTGAGAGATTAAAAATTCACAGAAGATATACCACCTGCAAATCATCACTATTGGCAAACTCCCTTGTGACTTCTCTCTGCACATAGATAGATGTGGGCATATATAGATATAGGTATAGATAAATTGGGCATATGTAGTAGATATGGGAATACCTAGGTCAGGCATATGAAGATATGGGCACATACAGATAAACTCTGCATAAACAATTCTGCATTAAAAGTCATGTTATTATGCACAGTACTATGTGGCCTATTCTTTTTCTAACTCAGAAAAATGTCATAAACCTCTTTCCAAGTCAATAAAAATATGTTTTTATCATTTCATACAGCATTCAGTTGTACTGAGACTTGGCTTTTCCAATTTCTTGATGATTGACATAGAGTGACCATATTTTTGTAGCACAACAGTAAAATATTATTTATCTATCAATTGATTTATAGCTTATCTCTTTATAAAAAGAATGCATGGTGACTTACAGTAAACATATAAGTCAAAAATGAAAATGTGAAACAAACACAAACCCAACAAAT
The DNA here is from genome assembly GCF_022079265.1 of Lynx rufus. Taxonomy (NCBI): domain Eukaryota; kingdom Metazoa; phylum Chordata; class Mammalia; order Carnivora; family Felidae; genus Lynx; species Lynx rufus. The sequence continues at coordinate 58,217,842 of NW_025814878.1, forward strand.
AAAAGCAAGAGAAAAATATAAAACTCTCGTAGTAAATGAAGTTTTGAATGTAAGTCTTACTTCAGGCTCTCAATGTCATTAAAATTCTATGAAAAACAAACAGAAAAATATGAAGTGAAAATAAATATTAGAAACAACAATCAACAGCCCATTGCCAGAATCCAGAATCTCCACTAACTTTAAAACTAAATTAGAAAGACAATGGTTCACAAAATATTGCCACAGATAACACAAAGAAACAGAGCAGATATTGTGACCATAAAGAAAAGAAAACAGGGGCGCCTGGGTGGCACAGTTGGTTGAGGCCTCCGACTTCAACTCAGGCCATGATGCCCCAGTTCGTGGGCTTGAGCCCCATGCTAGGCTCTGTGCTGACAGCTCAGAGACTGGAGACTGCTTCAGATTCTGTGTCTCCCTTTCTCTCTGCCTCTTCCCCGTTCACTCTGTCTTTCTATCTCTCTCAAAAATAAATATAAATTAAAATTTTTTTAATTTAGAAAGAAAAGGAAAAAAAAAGAAAACAACATGTTATTTTTTGTAACAGATTATCTCCACAAAAACACAGCAAACTGAAAACACTCTCTAGCTAGGTTAAGTGGAGAACTTTTGAAATTCAGGAAAAGGGGACTTTACATTCTTGTATTTCATCTCCTTTGTATTTCTACTACAAATATGTATTTCTTGTGAAAACTTAGTTATAAGGTCTAAAAATTGTTAAGTCCAACACAGAAAAATTCAGGTTATAAAAATCCTGAATTTAAGTGAAAAAAAAAAAAGATATGTGTATTTGAATGATTGGGTAATGGGTGGGATTATTATTATTTATTTTCTTCTTTCTCCTTCCTAGATTTTGTACCCACTGTTCTCCCATGAACATACTGCTGTTGTATAAGCATAAAAGCTCATACTTAGAAATAACTACAATGAAAATTAGTACAAACAGGAAAAAAGAACACTAAATGTAAAAACTTGGTGATTCTATCAAACTTCCATTCAAAGCACTTGATGTGCCCTTGCCTGAAATTCTTTCCCCTGACATCAGTGTAACTCATTCTCTCAAGAACTTTAGATCTTTATTCAGTGTCACTTTTCAGTGAGGCCTTCTCTGACCTCCTATTTAAGACACACACACACACACACACACACACACACACACACACACACACTTTCATACAGATAAAAAGAAAAGATAATATATTTACTATGTAGATTTTCTTTTAATCTGTGAGATTTGTAAAGGTCAGTTTATCATGCAAATACACTCTCATAGATGTTATTTTCCATAACAATATACAATAAAAATCTTTAGAAGTTGCTAAACATTTTTTGAAAATACTAGTTTTTAATAACTGTGGTATCCAGTAGATGGATATAATACATTTAAAAATTAAGAAATTTTGAAAATTTATTAGGTTTATATTTTTCTATTGAAATAAAATATGAAAGAAGCATTTTATATTTATTTATTAAAAATTTACTGATTACTTATAATGAACTAGAAATGGTGCTCCAGCACAGGGGGCAGAGGCAAGAAAGAACACGGAGTTCCTGCCTCCAAGAGCTTACAGTATAAGTAGAGGAAGAGACAGCAATTATGCAGACAATGATGAAAAACCCACTTAATTATAACTGTGATACAGTGTATCATGGGAGGGACTGGGCAGGAGTATAAACCACTACTGGATATTGAAGCAAAATCATGCTGATGAAGAGTTATTTCCACTGAGACTTGATGGGGGCCCAAAAAGGACAGTGTTCTAGGCAAAGGACTTGTATATCAAGCATCTATGTCCATTACATAAAATCTGCCTGCAAATAACTATTTCCTTAGAATAACTAGACATGAAATCATCCGACCAATGAGCATGACAATGTTTCCAGTTTTTTATTCATATAATCTAATTTCCCAACACTGAGTTTCTTTCAAGATATAATCCCACCAGCAAAGTATGCAAGCATCTATGTTACAATTTTTTTCACCAACACTTGGTATTATATTTTTACCTTGATTTTTAAATTACACTAAGATAATATAATTACTATTGAAAAATCATAAAATATGTATCATTATAAAAAATTAGTAATGAGATTACAGTTCCCAAGTTTCCACCATCTAGAAATTACAACTTTGAACTTTTTACTGTATATTCAAGACATTCCACTGTGTACATATAGGCATTAAAAGGTATTGTCCTTGTATAATGGTTGTTTTTGACTTAATATAAACATTTTCTGGAATAATAAACGTGCATACACATTATCGATTCATATTTTGAACAGAATCCCGTTGTTAAGACTATAGGAAGTATAATCATCCCATGTAGTTAATTTTTCTGCAGTTTCACTATTATATGTCTAAGTGTAGATTTTTTAAAACTTCTTTATCTTTCTTGTGGCTTCTTGAGGTGCTTAAATCAACGGATCAATGCGTTTCAGTGGTTCTTACAAATTTTTCAGCTATTGTTGCTTCAAAACTGTCTCTGCCTAATTTTCCTTCTCTTTTTCCTGGGACACAAATTAAACATTCTAAATATCATCAACTCCTCTAGGTCTCTTACTATTTTCTGAATTTTCCTCATTTTTGTCTCTCTATATTTCATTCTGGATAGTTTCTAATAACCTACATTGCAGTTCAGAATATATCAAACACACATAATTTGTTTGTAAACCCTCTTCTGTTTCCTTAATGTTATCTCAGACTTTAGTTATGGTTTCAAGTTGGCCCTTTTCAAAATTATCATATCATTTTTTATAGTTTTTATATTTTACTGACATTTTTAAGCTCAGCCTTTACCTCGCTAACATGGAAAACACAAATTGTTTTATATTTCTAATATCCAGAGTGCCAAGGTCTGTTTCTGTCGTATGCTGTTTCTGCTGCTTGCAGCTGATATTCTCTAGACCTGTTGTAAACTTCATCATCTTTGGTTGTTCATTGAATGTTTATTTGAAAAATTACTTTTCAAAATAATTTCAGACCCAGGAAATGGTATATTTCTTCAGAGGGAAACTTCATTTCCTTCTGCCAACCCTGTAAGGGTGGTAGCCATCTGAGAACAAGGCTTGAGGTTTGGGGGCCGTGTAGATGACCACTCAGAGTGTATTTCATATCCCCTATTTCAGAGAGCAGCCTTTCAGGGATCCAGGCCAAAATAATTGTATTTCCCTTTGAGAGGGACTGAAATTTAATCTCTGCTTCATACTCTACCAAAATACCAGCTTTACAATTTAGCTTCACACCACTGACTGGGACATACCTCTTTCAACTCTAATGCTCTTCTGTCTGTTATTTCCTTACTATCTTATTAACTACATGATCCATTTAAGAAGATGTTTTGCATTTCTTCCAGTTTTAAAAAAATTATCTTTTTAGAGTAATTGTTCTGCATTACCAACCCACCTTTATAAGAAACAGAAGTCTCTCCACATTTAATTCCAAGTTGTTTGAAATTAAATCTATTCCCAGTTGTGATTGTTATTTTACAATCAAATGATGCCTTCATGAACATGTATTCAAATGTACTTGTGTTCTGGGGTACCTGGGTGACTCAGTCGACTTAGTGTCCAACTTCAGCTCAGCTCATGATCTTGCAGCTCAGCTCATTTCGAGCCCTGCATTGGGCTCTGTGCTGACAGCTCAGAGCCTGGAGCCTGCCTTGGATTCTGTGTCTCCCTCTCTCTCTTCCCCTCTCCAGCTTGTGCTCTGTCTCTCTCTCTCTCTCTCTCTCTCTCTCTCTCTCAAAAATAAACACTAAAAAGAAGAACTGAACTGAACTAGGGGCCAAATCTGATTTGGAGACTGGTTATTTCCTTATATTCTTACAAAAATATTTGTTCATATGGTATGCATTTTAAGGCCTTGACATATATCACCCATTTATCATCCAGAAAGAATCTATGATTATTCTCCCTTTAGTATTTCATCAGAAAGTCATTTCTTCCCAATTCCCCTCCTCATCTCACATACACAGACATTTACACATATAACTTGGTAATGATTTTTCATTTTTGGCAGCTTGATAGGAATATAAAAATAAATATATACCGTCTTTTAAACTGTGTATCTGTTTCACTTCTAGTGAGACTAAGCATATGTTCATGTTTATTGAACATGTAGTTCTTTATTTGTGAATTAATCTAATTTTTAAAATCATATGATGAGTAGTCAATAGACATTTTTATTCCCACTTGTACTACTAAAGATACAAATAAAGTAATTATATAAACATGTAAAATTAAAGTAAATGAAGTCAATAAAGGAAAACATCATGAAAATAATCAGGTTTTAAGTAAAGCAGAAAACTAGAATTTAGTAGTTAAAGCAAAAATCAACAAATTATGGCCTAGGGGCCAAATATGACTTGGAGCCTGCTTTTATAAAGCTTTATTAAAACACCAACATGCAAATTCATTTATACATTGTCATTGTCTCTTGCATTTGACAACACCAGAGCTGAGGAGTTGTCATACTCTACTGCCAGCAATGCTTAAAATACAAGGATCAAGAGGGATTGGTCTTAATCCCTTCTAAGAGTGAAAAACCAGCATCATTTGTATTAAACGCCATCACAACCCTCTACAATATTATAAACATTGGTCTGGATATTACTTAATATTATATTATAATTTTATAATTATAATTTATATTATATTATATGTATAATAAAATAATTATATATTACTTAATATTACATTATATTATATATTACTTAATATATATTATAATTATAATATATAAGTATATATACCTGTTATATATGTGTGTGTGTGTGTGTGTGTATATATACACATATATATGGTAATATATATATATGGTATAGTATATATATCTGTTAAAGAGGAGAACAGTAGAAAACAATGTAGAATTAATAAGATAATTCAGTCATTGAGTAAAATATTAATATAAACAAAACCCATGGCCTTTCTTTACTTCATCCGTAACCAGTTTGAAGATGAGATTGGGGAAAATTCCTTTTCAATAGCCAAAAATACATAGGTAATCTAAGAAAATCACTTAGGAAACCTGTAATTTCTTTACAAATGAAACTTCAAAATGAATAAAGAGACCCACCAAGTGTTGAATTGTGAAAGATTTAACAAAACCAATATAGCAAATCTTTCTAAGGACACTTAGAGGTTGAAACAATGTCAAATTAAAAAAAAATTTTAAAAACCAATCATTTTATTACCTGACAGATGAATTTAAATTGTGACAAATGTATGAATTTTAAAGCTACCAAATTTGGGGGGGGGGATGAGTGAAAGAGAGCAGTTGTCCTATCAGATATTAAAATATATAATAAAACTGATTACAGGATCAACAAGTCATTCAATGGACAAATAAACAATACTAGAATAAGTCTTTGGATATATAGGTACCCAGCAAATAATAAAAGATGTAACAGAAACTGGGAATTAATTAATGACTATTGTGACCTAGACCAAAATGAGGCTTAGAGAATTATTTTCTCACAACATAAATCAAAATAAAGTCCAGATGGACTAAATAATTAAAAGTAAAACTGAAATAGTGGTTGCTAAAGATTTGGTCTCCTATGACAGTCTGAGCATGTGACAATTTGAAAAACCTGATTCTCTCTTAACTAAGCCTGGCATATAACAGGAACTGAACAAATGTGTGCAGTGAACTAATAAATATAATTACTCATTTATAATAAATCAATTGATTACTATAACCTGCATCTACAAAATCTTCATTAATCATACCTTATTGAGCTCTGACGCAAAACTTGAATTCGAAAAGTATGGAGTAAATTTCTGATCAAAATATAGATTGCAATAAATGCTATACTGAGATTTTTAAGAAAGTGCATTTTATATTATCTTCTATAGGAATTGGTAATATGCCATATTTAAAATCACCAACTATGGTGTGAGATTCCCAAATCTGACAATGAATTACTGAATTCAGTAGCATATTATTCTAATATCAATACAGATATTGTTAGAGTCATATATCTCTCCACTAAATAGTTTTTTCATCAATATTTACATTAAAAGAATAATGGCTGTTTCCAAATTCTTTTGGAGCTCTGCTTCCATACTTTGAGTCATCCATGTAATGGGTGAATGTTGAAAATTATAAATTTTTAGCTTTCATCTTGCTACCACTTCAGATTATAGACATTACCCTTTTTGCCAATATGATTTCTTGGTATTTATTTGCTTGTTCAAGAAAAACATTAGTAAGAGCTTAATATGTGCTAGATATTGAATAAAGTAATCTTATAAACACTGTAATTTTGGTTATTTTTCATTAACTGTTGAGCAGGGCTAACCAATACTGAATATAAATATTCATGACAATAAAACAGTCTGGGTCACAGTTAACATCTAGAAACTATACTAGTTCTACAAAATTACTAGGAATTTTAAATAATGACTATTATTTACTATCAGTTATCAGTGGTGATCAGCAATCATCAATTGCTAATTTCTAATCAACCATCAAAATTTAAACAAGTTAAATATTATCTCTGCTGAAATGTACTTAAAAATTTCATTGAAATTATTAGGGTTTTTTTATTTACCATATTGTCACTGTGAAGTTTTATATTGCATATGTCTAGGATTATGTACAGTATATATTTAATTTATCATCTCCTCATAAATCATCACCTTCCCCCAGTTTCTATTCAGTTGTTACTCTTTTCTGAACTGATTCCAATTTTCTGACATTTTCCCAATATTAAGTGCATAGGAATTTTTTTAAATGTTTATTTATTTATTTTGAGAAGGGGGGAGGGGCAGAGAGAGAGGGAGAGATAGAATCGCAAGCAGGCTGCATACTGTCATCGCAGAGACTGACATCAGGGCTTGAACTCACAAACCTTGAGATCATGACCTGAGACGAAATCAAAAGTCAGATGCTTAACTGACTGAGTCAACCAGTCGTCCCAGAAGTGCCTAGGAATTTATGTGATGTTCATGCTAGGTGCTCAGGGCAGAGTTTATACTAAGGTATTCAGATTCACAAAACATCAGGTGGGGATGACAGTTTGGACAAAAGTCCTGCAGTATATCATAGAGCATATTGTGGTAGCTCTAACTTCCTCTAAAGGAGTTATACTACACTAAGGGGGTTGAAGAGAAGATACTGAGGAGAAAGGAAGCAATTAGAATGGGTAGGAATGGATAAAAGGGGAATAAAGAAAGGAGAAATCACTAATAACTAACGCTTTAGCTATTTAAAGAATATTTTAATAATAAATGTTCCCTAGATTTCTTTTCCTTTCTAACTGCTATTACTTTGCATAAAAATTACTTACATGGGATTGTTATAACTTTTAAATATTATTATGTAGCCTTTTGTCCAGAGCTATTAAAAACTGTTTTTGTTTTCCTTTTCTGCATTTTGGACCAGCAATTATCTCTTCCCCTATTGTCAGCTTCTCCTTTTTTCATCTTTACAACACTGGTATTTCTGTAACAAGCAATTCAATTTCTCTTTCTATACTATTAGCCTCTGTACTAACACCACACACACACACACACACACACACACACACACACACACTTGCACACTTCCCGTTTGTCTGATCTGCTACCTTTACACTCCATTGCCTGCAACGTCAGCTGCTCATGTCCACACTTGCAAAGATGCACATCTAAATCTATGCAGTCTCATCTTTCCATATAAAAGAAACTATATGAGTTTGCCTGTTATACTACAACTTTTCAAACATCAAGTTTTCATCTTGCTACATAGTTGGACCTCCATTAGACATCCAACTGAGGAAGAGGGAGAAAAATACATTCCACAGAATATTCAATATCAGTAGAAATAAGCAAATAAAGTTCCATAAGAGCAAGAACCATATCTGATTTTCTCCTCCAGTGACTGATTAATGTTAGGTGTTTGAGAAATGTTTGTTGAATAAATGAATTTAAGAAATCTAAGGGAGTAAAGAGAAAATGGTTATTGAGAAACAGATTGCCCTAGTGGTTAAAAATGGTCTCTGGGAACTAATGGTCTGGATTCAAATCCCATCTACACATTTACCACTTACCACTTCAAGGAAGTGCTGAACCTTTCTGTGCTTCTGTCTTCTCATCTGTAAATTGGGGTGTAGCAATAGTACTTGCTTCACAGGGCTATCGTGAGGACTACATAAGTTAATACGTGTAAGTATCACATGCATGTTGTCTTAATTGTTTTAAAAGACTTCTCAATCTTCCCTTAATTATACAACTCATTTGCCTATCATTTCTGGAGGAAGATGGTCGGGTCTCTACAGGTTCACTCTTCTCTCACTTTCCTAACATTTTATGGAAACCACGTTTTTTGAAATGAATTGTTTGCTCTGGGCTAAAGTGGAGATACAAAGAAGGCAAAATGTAGTGGTACGTGAACTAATGGAAGAGCACATTTACTGAAGCAAGTGAGCAAATGGACCAGAAAATTATGTAAAGTGAGTTACAAGATACTCTATTTAGCCTAGTGCATAAAACATGGGGTGAGGAGTTAGAAGATTTAGGTTTGAGGTCTAACCTTGACACTTAGGAACTCCTTTACTTTGTACCTGTTAACATTTTGGGTCTCATTTTTTTCATTTGTCAATATGTCATAAACCTCACAGGGCTCATGTCGGAGTGAATAAGAAACTAAGCTAAAATATATGGACTAAAATTTTAGTTCTATATTTTAAATTCTGAATGCTTTATATAAGTAAGGTATACTTGTCTTTTTCTTTCAACTTCCTATTTAATTGATTCCCCAACTAATCTTGAAACAATACTAAGTCTATTTAAATATTGTTCCTAACTCTTTTTAGACATATTATTTGCTACACTACATTACAAATACTAGAGTTAATAGACTATAGAGTGCAGTTCTGTGAATCCAATTGTTATATTTCTTTACATAAGTCATTCATTTTTAATTAAACTTCTGGTCTGCAAACATATTACTGCACTTCAAAACAGAATGATTTTAGTGGTGTTTGATTTTCTTTGTCATGCATTAAATTGTATCAACTCTTGATGAATAGCACAATCCAACAGAAACAGGAAGGACAATCTGTGAATATGCTATAGCTGCTCTTTTTATGCATCCAAGAACTGCACACCTATGAAGTGCCAGGCACTGTACTAGCAGCTGGGAACCTAACCATAGACAAGATCATCCTGGCCCTGCCCTACACAGATAACAAACTAATGAAGAAGATGTATAATTAAACAAGAAATTATGAAAATCTGTAAGAATAAATACTATGAAAAGGCTTTACCAAGCATCTTTGAAAGCTAAAGAAAAGACAACTTGGCCAAAAAAAAAAAAAAAATCAGGGAAGGCGTCTGAAGTAACTACATGCCAAGACTTGAAGACAATTAGCCAGGGGGAAATGGCAATTATGAGTGTGATAGCATACAGCATATCTAAGAAAGTAAAATACCCAGGGTGTTGGTAGCATAAAGAGTGACGGAGAAACTTCATAAATTAGAAAGCAGGAAACAGACTGTAGAGCTCCTGGAGATCAAGCTCAAGAACAATCCATTGGAATAAATTAAACAAGAGATTGACCTGGATCAGATTTGTTTTAGGAAGCTAGCTTTGGCTTTATACACACAGATTGCTTTATGAAAGTTTTCTAAAAGCAAGATGGTTTTAAGAGAGATCACCCGGAATTCTACTGCTGTATCCCAACTGGGCAATGATGGTGGCTTTGAGAAGGGTAATTGCTATGGAAAACTTATTTATGGTGGAGAAGTGTCTGAATTTGATGATTCCTTCACTGATTAATTCAGCCATTCATTTGCCAGTACTGATTAAGAGTCTGCTCAGTCAGGCAGTGAGCTATTGCTGTGGATGTGGCCTTAGAAAAGGCATGTGTGTCTTCATTTGTAAATATCTAAGAGGTAGGAATGAGCAGTTTGCCATTTGAGAAATAAAATGGTTTCTTCCCTCAAACCTTTCACCAAAATATATTTCCACTTGAGTGGAAATGTCCAATAGATCACTGGGTAAGTGTGCCTGGAATTCAGGAGACAGGTCTGGTACTGATACATGGACTAGAAAGTCACCAGCACATGGATGACAATGGACAAGATTCTAGGCAGAGAATGTGCAATGACACATGAGAGGAAATGGGAGGAAAGAGTGGGGAATGCCAATATTTAAGGGAATGGGGGGGGGAGGGGTGGAAAGCAGCCTTTAAAGATATATGAGAAGTTATGGCCAGAAACTGAAAGGAGATAGTGCTGCTCAAGAAGCCAAGGAAAGAGAGTTTCAAAAAGTAGAATGTGTTTAACACTGTCAAATGCAACCAAGAAGTCAAAAATAAGAATTTTCTAGAGTACAGGATTTATTGGAGCAAAACCTATTATGACTATGTGAAAAAGTTTCCATAAAATAGTGGATTGGACATGAGATTTCAGTGGATAGAAGATATTCTTCCCTATATTTTATAAATATCAAATCTTATGAATTTTTAATATCAGAGGAAGATATTTGGCACAAATATCCTAACTAGATGGCTGTTTCCACAACTGTCTTCCATCCCAGGTATGCTCTAGTTTATCCATGTCCCATATGAAGAATGGCACCTAGAATTGAACAGGATTCCAGTTATGATCTGACCTGCATGGAATATGGTGGAGCCATTCAATATATAAATTGTAATTTATTAGACATTGATATGACCAGAATTCTGATTTGCTTCTGTGATAAGGACAGGCTGGTTCGTGGGGAGTCGAATCTCACTAGTAACCCCTTAGAGCTTGCTACCTTGTTATTCACTAAATCTTTTGTACACTAATGCCCTTTTTCTATGACCCTTAACTTGTAAGTTGTCTTTTAATCCTAATCAAATATTTTTATTACATATTCAATTCATTGCTCGACCTAAGACCTCTTTGAATAAATAACCTATTTATTTAAAAATGCATAGTGCGTTTTACTATTGTATAAACCAGACTGATACCAGATTGTACAGATTGGCCACGATTACCACTCTTTGACCTGAAGCCTTCTTAGTCACAGCCCCTGGCCCCCTCACTGCCCCCCCAACATACACATCCTCTCTGTTTAACCACACCACATCCTTGGGGCATCACATCCTTGATCTTCTCTGGACATGTGATTATGATTCTCAAACATTTCCTCTTGGGTGGTCTCCGGGCACATCCCCAGCCTCTATAAGGACCCAGCTATAAAGGTAGGTCTTACAGAAGGTGGATATGCAGAGATATATTCCTTTTGCATTGCTCAAGACATCTGTCCCTGAGCATTTCCTATAAATCTGGAGTTGTTAACCATTTTTCTTTGGTCTTATAGCTCCTTCCACCTTTGGAGATCGTTTTTGCATATACCTCCCTTTCATGGACAACTATGTTAAGGGATGATTAGTATTTGGTGTAGCTTACTTTCTTTCTTTTAATGTTTATTTATTTATTTATTTTGAGAGAGAGAGAGAGAGAGAGAGAGAGAGAGAGAGAGAGAACCCCAAGCAGGCAATGCACCACGAGCGCAGAGTCTACTGCAGGCTTGATCTCATGAATGGTGAGATCATGACCTGAGCCCAAATCAAGAATATGACACTCAACTGAGCCACCCAGACACCCCCATTTAGCTTACTTTCTATTTTCTGAAAGTGATTCACATGTCATTCATTGTTCATCCAAATCATGAATGAAGATATTGACCAAGACATAACCAAGGATGGAGCCCATAGCACACCATCAAAGACCATTTTTCTCCAGACATCAATCCATTCAGAAGCATATTTAGAATAGAATCACTCAATCAATGAGTTACTAACTTGCCTGCCTATACTATCACATAAGCTACATGTCTCCAGACTGTTCAATAGTTTGGCATTGGACACTCTCAAATGCCTTGGTGGACAGGAACTTAGTTACACAAGTTCTATCATGTTTCTTTGAACTGTGAACTCTGTCCAGTGAACACAGCAAAAAATAATAACAACCATAACTTTTAGTAGGACTTGACCCAAGATAGTTCATAGTGGTTATCACTTTATTTTCTGTATACTCATGAATTATTTTAGATAATATAGTATAGAATGCCTTAAGGTCAAAAATGTAGGTCACTGGCCTATCATTTGTAGAATTGCCTTTTTTTCTCACTTGGAAAAAAAAAGTAAAAAAAAAAATGGAACTCCAATCTGCCATCACTTCTGTTTTCTACAATAATATTACTTGTCAATCCCATCAGTATTCTGGGATTTAACTCATCCATATAGTAATATATAAACATATTTAAATTATCTATTCTCTCACAAAAATATGTTTAATTTTTATAGGCTTAAATTTTCTCTAACTGCATTCTCTCTCTTGTTCATTCCCCACACACCCCAAAAAGGAATAAACTCATAGTTCTTCCATCTTCTCTCTCCTACAGTACTTTGTACTAGAGGTCCCTAGAAGTCCATAGCATTTTTATTGTAATGTTGAGGCATGTTTTGCGACAGTCCATTTAGAAAAATACCAAATTATTTTACATTAATATGCACTTGAATTCAAGTTTCAGATATTTTTCCTAAGTTGCTTCTGTTTCAGAACAGTTTTTGTTATTGTCAGGAATAACTTGAATATCCCTGATGGAATTATTGAGAAGACTACATTATCTATTATTCAGTAGGCTTGCTTGAGCTTCTCAAAACCATTGCTCTGGATAATTAATAAATAAACCTGCCAATAAAATAATTCATGTGGAACCAACAACAAAGTAAATACATTTATTTGCCAAAATTTTCTAGCAGGAGCATTATTAAAGGAGACTCTATTATTTTCTTTGTTAACATTTGAAGCTTAGGCTGAGGATCCAAGTTACCTAGTCCATCAAATAAAATACCTCTTTTCTGTTACAGTCATCATAAGAGGACAGAGTGGAGCATTATTAAAAACTGGTTCATCGCTTGTTATGGCAATACACCTTTGAAGGGCACAGAAATTATTTTAATTGGATAAATTAGATGTTCTTTGTGTCCATATGGAGTGTTGAATTTAATGATTTGGTTGAATGGATGTCAGTGTTTCTGTTCAATCTTTCAATTAAACTAATATTAATCTTACATTTTCTAAAGAAAGCTTAATAGCACAAGATAACTATGATATCTCTGGGACATACAGTAAGGTCACTGGATATAAATGAGCCCACATTGTTTTTCTGAATAATTCTGTAGCAAAGAGAGAAGCAGTAGAAATTGTAGCTATACCAGCTTTTTTTCCCATTAATCTCTTCAGACCAACACTGAAAGATCTATGTCTCTCTTTTGTCACATTGTTATACCTGGCACTCAGCTACACTACTTTATAAGGATCATTTGTAAAATCATCAGTTAATTTCTTGTTTGGTCTGTTGTAACCCACAAAAATCAAGAGAGCCTTTAAACAAATTATTTTCTTTTTCTGGAAGGTCTACTACAAATTAAAATGCTTTTATTTGTGTTTCAAAACTAAATTTGATGTGGTTTACATAAAGTTTTAGTCACATATCATCAGTCTACAAAACAGACGGAGCACGGGTTTTAAGAATCATATGAAAATATAAAGTTATAAAATGCTCAAATTATTTTACATTACTCATAAAATCATAAGATTTTGAGATGCTTCAATTAAAAAAAATGATTGGGGTTCTAGGATAATGATTCAGAGAGGCTGCAAAATTACAAGAAAGTTTCAGCATTGCTGTGAGCATTTCTGCTCAGAGGTGATCAACCAGCATATGACTCACTGAGCAATTTGCCTGGTGTTATAGGAAAGCTTTGTTCTTTCAAACTGAGGAACTCTCAAAAATGTGAAGACACTCCAATAATTTTAAATTGTAGTATGCACCACATATCCCTAGAAATCCAATTCATTCTCTAAGTAAAAACATTACAACTTTTAAAATATAGAAGTCCTGTGCACAACAGAACAATCTATCCCTTCTACTTCAAATGCTGAATCACTCTAGCTGTTATTTCTCCCAACCTGGGATTTTCTGAGATAAGGAACTGTTCTGATCATCAAAACATTACTTATTTCTTTTCAACACCTTTTGGATTATTACTCTAAAATTATCTCTGAATTTCTTTCCAAGCATCCTGTGACCTTTGGAAGCCATTCTGGATTTAGACGAATTGTGTGTACTTGTATATAAACATACAAACTATGATTTCTCAAAAGTTATATTTGGAAATGGAGCTAAGTGTTCAATAAATACATATATAATTTCTCTGGGTCTATTTATACATCTATAAAATGGGAATAACTATGCCTACCTTAAAAGTTTGTGGAGATTAGATAATGTAGCCTACTACATTGCCTGATATGTAGCAGATGTATAAAAAAAATGCTACTTTGACGCCATCATCATTATCCTTATAATAATTATCATCAACATGAAGTTTCACTAGAAACATTTGGTTCCAGTTGCAATTCTAACACAAACTTGATCACCTTGAGTAGATTTACTCACATTTTGAGGCTTCATCATAAAATGTTAACAGTGGTTTTATCTGGATTGTGGATTTTCTTCTATTTCATTTTTTCTCTTTTTCTCAACTATGTTATCTGATTTTTACATTGATTACACATCACTTATACAAAATAAGAACGAATACCTTATACTATATTGCCAAGCATGCTTGGCACCTGTGTGTTTACAACTGCATTGATTAGTAATAGACAATTGCATGGTATTTCTGAGGAACTGGACAGAAGTCAGCATCTAGAGAGATTCAGAAGTTACATGAGATACAGATGATAAATGCAGATTATGAAACATCTCATGAGTCACAAACTCCTTCTATACCCTCAGACCAACGTGAATTGGAAGGGAGGCCTCTTGTCTCTAAGTTCCCCACTGTTAAATCTCCAGCATCCAGAAAAAAAGATACTGAGGCATAGATGGTGCTCAAACACATTTGCTGAATGAATGGCCTGGATGTAGGCTGGCGTTCCAAGTCAGTTAGTGAGGCTCAGCTATGGAGCAAAACTGGACTGGAGAATGAGACTTGGGTCAAGATGTCTAAGCCAGGTCGTTTGATCCTAATTCCACTTTCTTTAAATCTTAGAGTCCAATTATCCCTAACAACTGTATGGATAAATAAATGGAACTGAAAGAGAAGAGGGTAGTCCTGACTGGCTCACACATTCAATCGAGGTGAAAAAGATTACACAGGGAAATAGAATCAAGGAATCTGGCTTAAGCCTCTTGACCTAAGTCATGTTCTCCAATCCAATTTCCCCTGTAGTGGGGATTATCAGGCACATGTAAAGTAATTAATACATCATTCCTTTGTTCCCCATTAGACTACTCTTCTTTAACAGATTAGCTTCTTTGAAGGGAAGCCCATAGGAAAGACACAGTTACTGGCAGGCCTTGAACTCCAACAGGTATTATAAAAGCACCAAAGATAGGAATCCAGGTTAGGGGTGGAATTACTAATTGGAAAGAATCTCTGGAGTGGGTCAAAATAGAGTTTTAAGAGGTAAATACAAGTAAGCAGGTAAAGAGGAAGGTAAAGACTTTTCTGGCTAAAAGGCACCTTGACAAAGTGGGAGACAAAGCATCATGTGAACAGGGAAACAACAAGGAAGTGTAGAATGCTAAAGAATAACCTACAAAACAGAGAAGGATAGGAAATAAAACAATTGAGGCTGACACAGGTCAAGTCATGAAAAGCTTTGAATGCCAAACAAATAAGCTTAGCCTCCTCTATGAAACAATGAAAAACCACTAAAGAAATCTAAAAGGAGAGAGAATACCAGTGGTTAGGTGAAAGAGAAAAAAAAAACTGAAAAAAGAGACATCAGTGTGGAGACTATCATAGCCAAAGACAAAAGAAATGACTAAATTTGAGTATCAGGATATTAAAAAAAATGATATTGCACCAATATATATCTAATCACATTTTGATAAATTTGAAGTACCATTCCTTGAAACCTCTCAATTTATTCCAAAGGGGAACTAAAAAAACATGATTCTAAATAATATTTAGAATTACATAGAATGTGGCTTCTGTGAGTTTACTGGACTACATTGTCATCAGCAGCATAGAGACTAAGAGTTGGAGAAACTCTGGACTTTGGACTTTCTGCTCTACCAAAAACTAGGAATTTACCTGAGGTGGAGTGACATTCCACAGTATCAGGACAAATCACTGAGAAGAAAGGTGAATTATCTAATGTAACCATGAAGGGATCTAAGTTGCTGTTCCACATTTCATCAAATGACAAAATATGATAGTCCCATTTGTGGCATAATGATAACATTGTATGACTTCCATTCATCTTACATTAGTTATATTAGTTTGTATGAGATCTGAAATGTCTGTGGACAAACATTAGCATACTAGGAATCAATTTAAGAGCATTTATGTTCATTTATGTTCTATTCAGAAACATGAAAGAATCAGTAGAATTCTCTGGATTTTATTTGATAGATCCGAATGCAAAAACCAGTTTATCTATTTAGTCAGAGCCAAAATAACATAAAACTGCTGGTGTGCCTCTGAAGATCACAACTAGTCTCCCATGTCCTCATTTCTCATGTACAGGTCTGTATCTATTTGTGAATTTGTGTTGTTTTATTTTAGCATGCCTTGTTCTAAACAAGAGTTGATTCTGTTATCCTAGACACAGCCTAAACTTTACCATTCTTTTGTTTTAAATTTTTTTATATTTATTTATTTTTTGAGAGAGAGAGAGAACAAGTGGGAGAGGGGCAGAGAAAGAGACACACACACAGAATCCAAAGCAGGCTCCAGGCTCTGAGCTGTCAGCAGAGAGCCCAAAGTGGGGCCCAAACTCACAAACCGTGAGACCAAAGTTGGAGGTTTAACCAACTGAGCCACGCAGGTGCTCCTAAACGTCACCATTGTTAAGAATATCTTATTGTTTTAAAAGTGGCTTAAAAATAAACATTAATAAAGAGTTTGACTCACAAAAGTAAATTTGAGGTTTTGAATTAAAACTATTAGAGTAAATCAGCTACATTTTTTAAATTAAAATTTCATAATGATATATATCATTTACATTTCAGAATTTATCACAAGAAGGCAGAGTTGTGAAAATAATATAATTTCCTAAAGACAGTGTAAGTTAGAATTCACAGTTTCTGATGGAAAGAAATGCCGAGTCTAGCGTTTCTCCAAATTTTTATTAATTGCTAAATTTAGAGTCTATATATCTAAAATGAGTGGAAACTTTTACACAATTATTTTATGCAAGATTCACAATCTCTAAAATTTCTAGTATCTCCAAAATGCTTTAAAAACAGTACACAACCGTTTTAGATACATATAAGTTGGCTGCAACCTACTAATTGAGGACTGACTAAAAACTCTTAAAATAACAAACATTTCATTCATTAAACAATCCATTCCTGTTAGAAACACATATACAATATTTTCTCCATTTCCACCTTCCTCTAACTCATCATTGTAAATCTTCATCAAATTTTTGATAGTCTGGTGATCATTTATTACTATTTCACATTTCCTTGAAATTATAATCTACACTAATAGTTTGTTTTTTTAATGGAAAAGTCATCCAAAGCTACCCTGGGTATTTTCTTCATGGAGAAATAGAAATATCTCAAACACTGAGAACTAAGCTGTGTGAAAGACTGATTAACTGTGATTTTTTTTTACATTTGATAGTAGTATGATGGGATATTGTTTCTAAAATATCAGACTCAAAAAGATCAAATATTTTTTTAATTGTTCAAGATCATATTGTACTTTTCTTCCACAAACAAATGTGAAATCACAAATACCACAGTTAAATATACACTTCAATTGATGATAGAATCCAATATAAAATTATACTGTATACTGATGTTGCTCTCATGAAATCTAAGAATCACACTCCCAATTCTGTGGCAATAATTGTAATTACCTTTAGGTTACTTATTTAGAAAAAAAAGAAAGACAAGAAAACATGCCTGCACAAAGCTAATAAGCAAAAAATCTGTGTAGCTGGGAAGCACGAGTTTATAAACAGCAACTGTGTATGATTTAAATCATAAACAATCAATCATTCATGTTTATTGAACATCTATTATGTGTAAATCATTGTTTCATAGCTGAGACTTGGGAGAACCTTGACCAAATCAATAATTCAACTGTGAAAAACAAGCCCAGAGGTGGACCAATTCTTTCTAGTTTTCTATATCCTAGATTTACATTCATGCTATGAAACTGGCCCCTGGTGTTATATGAGATTTAATTAATCCATTAATTCTAAAATTACAATAAGATTTGCATGTTATAAAATATTGGATAGGGATGAATTCATAGTATTTCATTCATAATCTAATATTAAAGATCCCCTTACATGCCACAGTTAAGTGACCAAGTGCCCTGATCTTTCAGACAAGATACACTAACAGTTGCTGGGCTCTCCTCAATTGATTTAGTCATTCTAGGTTTAAGAATATCATGATTCCCTTGGGGCGCCTGGGTGGCTCAGTCAGTGAAGTGTCCGACTTTGGCTCAATTCATGATCTGTGGTTCGTGAGTTTGAGCCCCACGATGGGCTCTGTGCTGCCAGCTCAGAGCCTAGAGCCTGCTTCAGATTGTATGTCTCTCTTTCTCTCTCTCTCTCCCTCCCTGCCCCTCCCCTGTTTGTGCTCTCTCTCTCTTTTTCTCTCAAGAATAAATAAACAAAAAAAAATATCATGGTTCTCATCTCTCTATGAACCATGATTCTTACTGCACTTAATTCCTTGATTCCTCTCAGGTTATTCACAAACATTTTATCTACCACAGAGTAGCTTTTAGCTTAACTTGATTAATTTACACATGGTCTATACCAATTCTCCTAAGACCACTCATGTGGTTTGACTCTAATAACCACACTGTTTACCAAGCACAATAAAGGAAAAAAATGTTTATTTGCATGTTGTAAACCAAAAACTCAAAATATTGGGAGAGCAACCAATTGATCATTCCCAAATATCTTATACTTGGCCCTATAGCAGAATGCTCCTATAACATACATTTATACCCTTGAGTTGGATATGGCTTATAATTAATGCAGTATGAATAGCAACTCCTGGACCATAGTCCAGCTTCCAGGGACCCTTATTTTCCTATCCAGGGAAAGCTAGAACAGAGTAGGGACACAGGTCATTATCTAAGAAGAATATATATCTGTAAGATCCACTGTAGCAGCTGTGCTCTGAACAAGGTGTCTTCAGTCTACCTCAGTTCCTGACCCTCGCTGTTTACAGGGTTCATCAGAAGAACAGAGCTGTGTGATGGGTATTGCAATGGAGAGGGAGAGTGGCTTATTTGCTCCTTAGTTCAGCCTAAATATTATTAGCTCAATTGGTCTATTTTACTTAAAAGGGCAAGTCTTTTTTACATAGGATTTTTCTTCGGCTTGGTCATATTATCTATTTCCAATACATTCCCTACCCTTACCCTCAGAAGATGGCTTATTTCTCTGATAATAAAAACAATCAGAAACCTTCCATAGTCTCTCACTACCAAATCAACCCATTCATTTGCAACCAAGTACATATATTCTGCCTTCCCTCCTTTTATGGCTAAACTGTTTTTGATCCTACTTAATTCTAACACTTTCATCTATGCATTAATCCCATCCTTCTTACCTTCTCAAGGATATTATTCCAGAAATTCTCCTCTTTCTTCTCCACCATCATTTTTTTTTCTTTTGGTTTATCCCCCTCAGCACAAAAATATGTTATTTCCCCTTTCTCTAAAAACAGACAAAAAATGTGGTCAACTAATATTTTACAGGGGAGCCAAGAATACTCAATGGAGCCAAGAATACACACACACACACACACACACACACACACACACACACACACACAATGTTTCTTCAACAAATGATATGGGGAAAATTGGATATTCATATGTAAAAGAATGAAACTAGACCCCTATCTCATATTACTCACAAAAATTAACTCAAAATGGACTAAAGTCTTAAATGTAAGACTGGAAATCTGAAAAGCTCTTTGACATAAGTCTTAGCAATGATTTTTTGGGATCTGACAACCTAAAACACAAGCAGCAAAAAAAAAAAAAAATAGACAAGTGGGACTACATTGAACTAAAAGTCTTCTGCACAGTAAAGGAAATAATCAACAAAATGAACATAAAACATGAGAAAAGGAAAAAAATTGCAAACCACATATCTGATAAGGGGTTAATATCCAAAATATATGAAGAATTCATATAACTCTATAGCAAAAGTAATCATCATCATCATAATCATTGAATTAAAAATGGCACAGTTCCTGAATAGAAATTTTTCCAAAAGAAGATAAATGAATGGCCAACAGTATATGAAAAGGTGCTCAACATCACTAATCAAAAGGGACATGCAAATCAAAACAATGACATAGACCTCATGCCTGTTAGAAGAGCTAACACTAAAAAAGACAATAGATAACAAATATTGACAAGAATATGGAGAAAAGTATACCCTTGTGCACTGTTGGTGGGACTGCACATGGAAACAACTACGGAAAACCGTATGGAGTTTACTCAGTAAATTAAAAATAGAATTGCCTTATGATCCAGCAATTTCACTTCTGGGAATACATCCAAAGGAAAGGAAAACAAGACATCAAAGAGATTCTGCATCCCTATCCCCAGGTTCATAGTATCAGTATTTACAATAGCCAAGATGTGAAAATAACCCAACTGTCCATTAGCAGATGAGTGGATAAGTAAATGTGGTGCATACACACACACACACACACACACACACACACACACAGGAATATTATTCAGCCATAAAAAAGGAGGATATCCTGCAACAACATGGACATCTTTACTTGGATATCTATCTAATATAAATCACAACTATAAGATACAATAAAACTAAATCATCATGTTTTCAACAAAACTTGTTCTTACTTCCTATTTCCCTCACCTCAGTAAATGATAACTCATATTTTCAGTTGTTGTAACCAAAAGAACTTGTCACTTCCATCTTTCATATTACATAAGCAATCTTGCTGCAAACCTCGGCAGTTCCGTTCAAAATATGTCATACGAAACCTTTATTTCTACCGCTACCACTCTGAACCAAAACATAAATATTTCCCATCTAAGATTATTAGATGGCACAAAACAGACACATAGACCAATGGAATAGAATAGAAACCCCAGAACTAGACCCACAAACGTATGGCCAACTCATCTTTGACAAAGCAGGAAAGAACATCCAGTTCTGGTCACGCCAGTCAGAGTGACCAAAATGAACACATCAGGAGACTATAGATGCTGGAGAGGATGTGGAGAAACGGGAACCCTCTTGCACTGTTGGTGGGAATGCAAACTGGTGCAGCCGCTCTGGAAAGCAGTGTGGAGGTTCCTCAGAAAATTAAAAATAGACCTACCCTATGACCCAGCAATAGCACTGCTAGGAATTTATCCAAGGGATACAGGAGTACTGATGCATAGGGGCACTTGTACCCCAATGTCCATAGCAGCACTGTCAACAATAGCCAAATTATGGAAAGAGCCTAAATGTCCATCAACTGTTGAATGGATAAAGAAATTGTGGTTTATATACACAATGGAATACTACGTGGCAATGAGAAAAAATGAAATATGGCCTTTTGTAGCAACATGGATGGAACTGGAGAGTGTGATGCTAAGTGAAATAAGCCATACAGAGAAAGACAGATACCATATGGTTTCACTCTTATGTGGATCCTGAGAAACTTAACAGAAACCCATGGGGGAGGGGAAGGAAAAAAAAAAGAGGTTAGAGTGGGAGAGAGCCAAAGCATAAGAGACTGTTAAAAACTGAGAACAAACTGAGGGTTGATGGGGGGTAGGAGGGAGGGGAGGGTGGGTGATGGGTATTGAGGAGGGCACCTTTTGGGATGAGCACTAGGTGTTGTATGGAAACCAATTTGACAATAAATTTCATATATTAAAAAAAAATAAGATTATTAGAATATTCACTAACTGGTTTTCCTGTTTCCACCATGGCCAACTAAAGTCTATTCTTTTTTTTTTTTTTAATTTTTTTTTTCAACGTTTATTTATTTTTTTTTGGGACAGAGAGAGACAGAGCATGAACGGGGGAGGGGCAGAGAGAGAGGGAGACACAGAATCGGAAACAGGCTCCAGGCTCCGAGCCATCAGCCCAGAGCCTGACGCGGGGCTCGAACTCACGGACCGCGAGATCGTGACCTGGCTGAAGTCGGACGCTTAACCGACTGCGCCACCCAGGCGCCCCTAAAGTCTATTCTTAATACAGAGGCCCAGGGTAATCCTTTTATTTATTTTTTTATTTTTCTTAATGTTCATTTATTTTTAGAGACAGAGACAGAGCATGAATGGGGGAAGGGCAGAGAGAGAGAGAGAGAGAGAGAGAGAGAGACAGGATCTGTCAGCACAGAGCCTGATGTGGGGCTTGAACTCACAAGCCGTGAAATCATGACCTGAGCCAAAGTCAGACATTTAACCAACTGAATTGCCCAGGTGCCTCCCAGGGTAATCCTTTTAAAAAAGAAATCAGTTCACCTGCCTTCTGGGACACTGAACTGTGTTGGCTCTCTCCTACTTTAGTGCTTCTTCTCTCTCAGCATTCTATACTCATTCTGCTCTTCATCCCAAACCTGGCATGACCAGAGCTCAGTCCTTGGTTTTCTTCTGTTCTTTCCATACTAAATTAGTGATCTCATCCAATTTGATGCCATAAATATTATCTATACTACAACAACTCATAAGTTTATATCTCCAGTTTGGCTATATAAATCTAGCTATCTGCCTGGTTCTTCTAGCTGGATATCAAATAGATAGCTCAAGTTCATTATTTCTGAAACTAAAAATGCTTCACTTGTGTCTTTCCCGTAACAGTCAATGTCAATTTCATTCTTTTAATTGCTCAGCCCCAAATCTTGGAAACATACTAACACCTCCATTTTTTCACGACTTATAGCCTCAAATTGGCAATATCGGTATAACCTATAACTTGTTTAAAATGCAAATTCTTAAGCCTACCCAGACTTACTGAATCAAGAATGTTGGATGGAGCCCAGGAATCTCTGTTCAACAAAGCTTCTAGTTGATTCTTTTAGCTAATTCCAGATGTTTGCTTCCATTTGAGAATCACTGTTCAAAAGAATATGGAGAGTCTTACTGAGAACTGAAAGAAGCTTAGGGGCAAGGGTTGCTTCTTCAATTAAAACTTAAATTGCTTTGGGGTGCCTGGGTGGCTCAGTTGGTTAAGCGTCCGACTTCAGCTCAGATCATGATCTCAAGGTTGGTGGGTGCAAGCCCCGTGTCGGGCTCTGCACTGACAGCTCAGATCCTGGAGCTTGCTTCAGATTCTGTGTCTTCCTCTCTCTCTGCCCCTCCCCCACTTGTACTCTGTCTCTTGAAAATAAATAAATGTTAAAAAAATTAAATTAAAAAAACTTAAATTGCTCTGTAGGCCATTTAGATAATCATAAATGCTGTTATTAGACCTCACATGGGTCTCATGGAGGTTGGGAGAGTATGGATGTATCATGGCTTGTGACATGATGGCCTGAGTTGAAGGACTGTTCTACCTTCTTATCTATATATTGTTGAGCCAAATATTTCACCTCTCTCTCTCCTATGAAATAAGGTAAATAATACTTAGCTCACAGAGTTATTATGAAGATTGAAAGAGGCCATGAATTTAATATCTACAGCAGTATTCACGTATAATATGAATCAATAAATGTTGGTTTCTGATGGCTGAATAGCTGTAATTTCTACTCTGACCTCTCTGCCAGAGGAGCCGTCTTTATTTCAAGAAAGTAAGTATAAAGGCTGGAGGCAAAGATTGGAAAAAGATCCTTGAGAAATGCTCACATTTATTGTAAGTAGGAAGAACTGTTCCATAATTCCTCCAATTCCCAAAATTTCACCCTGTCCATAAAGCCTTCCCATTTCCAGTCTCTCTTTAAACATGACACTTTCATGATGATTCTAACTGTGCTTCTACTTTTTTACAATGATTCATTGGCATAAAATGGTATTTTCATGTGTTTGCTTCTTTATCCACCTGGCCCATGCCTGTCCAATGTCTTTGTGTCTTGTATATAGAATGTTGTTAACCTTATATGTCTTAAGGAAAGCCCCTTAACAGACAGGGCTTGCTTTTCTTGCCCCTAAATGCATAATAGTTGCATAGCACCATGTACATAGAGACTTAATGATTTCTGACAGATGATCTCAAAATAAAATACTAATAAACAAAAAGTATAAATCTATATATTTCTCCTAACCATAATTTTATCTTTCTTTTCCTAAATTCACAAAATTCCAACGTGTTTCCAGCTCTTCTTGGTGCTTTGTAACTTTAACAAAACGTATACCTAAAAGAGCTACTTAAAACGAAAAAGACATAAAACTAAATTAAGAAGCTAAATCAATCCATTAAAAATAATCAATATTCTCCCATGAGATATTTTTCTCTCCCCCTTGCTTCTACCCTCCCTCTTCCTGTGTGTGTGTGTGTTGTGGGGGGCGGGGGTAGAATGTTTTTGTAATGCAACATCTTAGAGAGATGTGATTGCCAGGTTCATAATCTTTATATCACCAAACATATTTGTTATCACACACTTTCATTTACATACACAAGGAGAGAGAAGTTAAAGTTCTTCTGTACCCACTTCCTTTCGTATGGTCTTTGATTTGTCCTTATAACCAAGAGAAGGGATCCTG